>NC_052051.1:9634791-9874791 GCF_903992535.2 Arvicola amphibius
TACTTCATCTTTCGCCGTCTCGGCTTTCCTCATCCATGTAATTATTCTAAAATGTCATAAACTATTTGTCTGGATTCCCAAGGTTTGGGGGTTTTGGTTTTGGTTTTGTGTGTGTATGTGCGTGGGTATGTGTATTTCATTTTTTATTAAGTTTATTTACTTGAAATATATGTTTACACAGAGGACAAGCAGATACAGGATTTCCAGTAAGTTATGGGACAGTCGTTATCTGTTAAAACACACTCACAATCATTCCTTTTTATGGTATAAAAGCCGGATGCAAACTTTTGATGCAAACTTACCTCGCTGTTAACCCTGCTGATGAAGATGGGAGTCACACTTATTCACCGTGTAATGGATTAATTAAGAATGCTGTGGATCCCCGGGCACCACAGCGGCAGAAACATCGCAGGTCCCCAAGCGGCAGCAGCAGGCCACGTGTGTTATGAATCTCCAAACCATGCAGCGGCGGGCGAGAGACAGAGACATGGATTGGCACGCCATGCAGAGTGAGGCTGGATATTTATTTGGTGGGTTGTGGAAGGGAAGAGGGAGAAGGAGAGAAGAGAACAGAGAGGGGAGAGAGAGAGAGAGAGAGAGAGAGAGAGAGAGAGAGAGAGAGAGAGAGAGAGAGAGAGAGAGAGAGAGAGAGAGAGAGAAATAGAAGTGAAGGGGAGGGGAGAAGTGGAGAGAGGCAGAAGCTGCCTCCTTGAGAGGGAGACAGGGTGGGGGATGTCAGGCTGCAAGCAGGAAGGAAGATCTCCCTGCTTCAGCAGATGAGGGGTGAGGTGAGAGTGGGCGTGGCTTGTCTCTTAAAGGGACGGGACAGATCATTACACATAGTTCAGTTAAATGACACATACAAAAAGCCGTTTCCTCAGAAACAAAGATGCTCATGTCTCTCAAAGCAGGGCTGTGAGCTTCATGTTCACGCCACATTCATCTTCTTCCCATTTTCACTCCTCTCCTGGCTGAAGACTTGGGTCAGTACCTCGTGCTTTTAGCTTGAGTATCATTCCTGCCACATACAGCATCACTGACTTACCTGACAGGAGCTATATGAGACAGGGGCTGCCATCTTCCTGTTTGAGCTGTGCCCAGACTCTGCCTCTGGACTGAACATCATGGCTCCATTCTCCAGAGTGCATTTTTTTCTCCAGAAACGCATTCAGTCCAATTGCTGAGTATACATCCTGAATCTCAGTAGCAGTAGGGTTTTCTACAGTCTTTCTTATGGGAATCCGCCTCCCCTCTGCCGTGGCTTCTTATTGCTTAAATAAGCAAGGTAGATACAAATAAACGTGCCCTGGTCAGCCAGGGACTGCTCAGCTGCATACACTATCTTCTCAGATGTCCCCACAGCACCGCCAGCCCTACAGGCCGAACACCAGCTGAAAGATGGTTTGTTTTGTTTTTGTTTTTTTTTTTTCAAAGTGTCCCAGATTCTGGAAGACACCAAGAAACACTCCTTGGGAGCTGGGGGCACTTGATGGTGAGGAGCTGAGAAACTGAGACCAACAGCTGGATTATTCCAGTCCCTGTGACCTGCCCATTTGCAGCCACCAGGACCAATAGACAGCAACCACCATGTGACAAAAGTAGCTAAAACCATTGGGTGTTCAGGTTCAGAAGTGGCAAGGTCTGTGGCAAGTTCAATTTGCTTCTTGTTCTGAGAGGGTGTGGCTCCCAACCCCACCCAGCTCACCCCCGCAACATACACACACACACACACACACACACACACACACACACACACACACGCACACACGCACACACACGCACGCATGCGCGCGCACATGCCTGTCGGCAGCTCATCAGAGCCCATCTACAGCTCTTTTGTCAGTAATGGCATCTCTACGTAGGGACACAGTGCAGCATGTGAAATAAGGCTTGTCCCTTGCACACTGACTCCTCGGGACGCTGAGGCTGGCACTGACAGACAGAGGCTAATTGGCAGACTCCGGCAGTCAGTTTCTGATGACACAGGAGAAATAATAAAAGACAGAGAACGGGAACAAAGAAAGTTTAGAGGGGATAATAAAGGGGCCATCTGCAGCATGAGCATTTGCTGGAGAGTGGAGAGGGTGACTGGGAAATAGAGGGGACCCAGTCCCCACAAACGGAAAGGCGTAAGAAACAAAGGCTTGGACCTGCTTGCCTTGATAGATTGTGCTAAACAGCTCCAGACCCAGATGGACAGAGACACAAGCGGACAGAAGTACAGATGAAATAGGTAGCTCGGCATTTCATATTCTAGGCTTACCGTTGGCGAGAGTTCCACGGCACTCTCCATATGCACGTTAAATTTAGTAATAAGCAGACAGCCCAAATTATAAAGTCAAATGGACCAACCAATGACAGGACTTAGGGGAACAGCTTCACTGTTTATACACCCGTGTATGCCCTCGAGTGTTCTGGAATATTTTTACCCTCTCATTTGTTACTCTGTCCATTATTGAATTCTATATAAATGAAGAGGGGAATATACAGGAGGGAAGGGGAAAGAAGGGGGAGAAATTAAAACAAATAACTGTCTTTCTTGCAGAGGTCAAGCCTATCTGAAGGGAAACTAAACAGTTGATCGCATTCTTACAGGAAAACTGATTTAGGATTCCCACTTAAATTAATAAAAATTCCACTTTCAGAGTGCATGAATTTTACATTTTCGTCAGACTTGGTAGTGATATATTAAACCCTGAGTGTTTGCAGGGAACGCATGTACTTCTTTAGCACAAAATGATCAATTTTTTTTCTGCTTTTGTTTCAGAGAATTTTGCTGTCCAAGAAAATGACCTAGTTTGTGGCTTCCCTGCATTCAGGGTATGTCACAGCCATGTTCACAGAAAGAGGGGAAAAAACAACAACAGAAGCATCCTTTGGGGTCAGGAAGACAGCCACACAAGCATGCGGACCTGAGTTCTAGTCCCAGCACCCACAAAAGAAATGTTGGGCATGGTCATAGGCACTTGCCATCCCAGCATCAGGAATGAGGAGACATCCAGTCCTGGCACTCACGGTCAGCCAGCCTCATCTAATGGCAAGTTCCAGGTGCAGTGAAGGATTCTGTGTCAAAAAGATGGCAGATGACATCCATGACTGTCCTCTGGCTTCCACATGAGCCTATGTGCACATGCAAACACACACATGTTCACCTGCACACATGTGAACTCACAGAGTAAACAGAGCAGCCTGTGGATTATTTCTCTATAATCACACATCCAGTCTTATGCGTGGAGACTCATTGTCCAGAGTTCTCACACCAAAACCCTAACAAGCTCAGCACCGATGTCCACCAACTAACAGAGAGCAGGACACAGAGCAAGGGCAGAAGGACGCTTCAGAGGAAGGGAGGCTGCAAACTGAGCCTAGGGGCCACCCTGGGGTGGGAGCATGCATCGTCTGTCCCTCAGTGTAGCATTCGAGAGTCTATGTTATTTTTATTTAGCTGCTAATATTTTTTTTAAATATCTCGAGTGCTTTCAAATAAAAGTTTGAGAATCTAGCTCCTCGTTAAGAATCTGCAAGTGTGGGAACTGGAGAAATGGCTGACAGTAGAGAGCCTTGTGCATGAAAAGTCAACTGCGGCTGTGCAAACCAGTGGCCCTGGCGTTTGAGGAGACAGGAGGATAACTGGGGTTTGCTGGCATCCTGTCCGGCTCCCCAATTAGTGGGAGACCTCTCATCAAAGAATTAAGGTGGAAGTCAGGCAATGATGGCACACATCTTTAATTCCCCCACCTCAGGAGGTAGAGGCAGGCAGATCTCTGAGTTCAAGTCCAGGCTGATCTACAGAGTGAGTTCCAGGGCAGCCAGGGCTACACAGAGAAACCCTGTCTCGAAAAACTGCAAAGAAAAGAAAATAAAAGAAAAGAAAGAAAGGGGAAAATAGAAATAAGGTAGAAAGTGATAGAGGCAGACACCTAAAATCCTCCTGTGCGTGCACGCACACACATTTCCTGACAGTGTTGGATCAGTAGTGTTCCATGTAACAGTTGCCATGAGTAGAAAGTGATCCCTGGGGCCAAAGAGATGGCTTAATGGTTAAGAGCACCGACTGCTTTCCCAGTGGATCTGAGTTTGATTCCCAGCACCTACATTTGGCTCACAACCATCTGAAACTCCAGTTCCCGGTGATCCAATGCCCTCTTCTGGTCTCCACAGGTACTGCGTGCACATGGTACACAAGTACACATACAGGGAAAACATCCATACCCATAAATAATAAAATTGAAATTTTTTAAAACAATAAAATAATTTAAAAACTCATTTTTTCCTCCCATGTAATGGCACTGATAATAATGCCAAACTTCCAGGTTAATATAAAGACCAAATCCAATAATGGCCGTGCAGAGGACTTGGTATGTAGCAAACGGTCAGAAGATACCTACTTTATCACCTAGGCTATTAGCATTAGATGGTATGGGATGCTGATGGTTTAACAAGTCAGGTCAGCATCTCACGGTCCCATTCCAAGATGTCGTCAAGAACTCTGCACACCTGGACACCCTCATGGTGGCCATGGAAACCAGAAAGCTGAGCGATGTGGTTTGCCTCAATTAAGAGCAGAGAAATGGCTTCCTCTCTGCATTGTGATATTAAGTAATATCAATGTTTCATGAACCTTATTAGTATAGGTGAGACAAAATAAGATATCACCCAGGGAAATTAATTTTAAACACATTGCATGTAAAATGCAAGGGTTCACAATATTGTTTCTAAAACAGCCTGACCTTAATATCATATATTTGACTTTATGAAGAGCCCAGATTTAGATTAATCATATTGTTTTTTATTTACAACTCAATATAATAATTGGCTTATCTGTGATATTAATATGCATGGATTTTTTTTTAGCTTGCTTCTTCAAGAAAGCAAACGTTCAGCCTGGTGTTTATAATATGTTGATTTTAATATGCAATGGGTGTGTTTATATGCAGATTAAATTGGATCACATTTATACTAAACAAGGAAAACAAATGCAGAACGGTGCTGCGAGCCCAGAAACTCTCATTAAATGAAGGAGAAGAATCCACCTCAACGGCTCACCTTCTCGGAGCGGGCTTTGCAGGGCATCAAAGCTCACCCCGTCCAGGCTGGCAAGACTGCACTGTGTCCCTACAAAGCCAAGGAAATGAGGAAACCGTCTCCCCATCAGCTGTGGCTCTCAGCTAGGGCAGGAAAAAGACACTTGGCAAGGGTGGCAGGTATTTGGAGTTGTCACCAACACCAGACTCTTGTTCCTGGAGTTCCTTCTAGAGATGCCTCCAAAAGCTGCTGTCACTGTCACAGTGTGGCACCAGCTACGATAAAAACTCTCAGAAAACTGCCCCTGGTCCTGGAATAAAGCCTGCGGCTGGAACCTACATTTTTTAATAAGATATTTTCCTGTTTATTATTTTTTGTAGGGAGGCACACGTGACAGGGTCTATGTGTGGCGGTTAGAGAACAATGCAGAGGAGTGGGTTCTCTGCTTCCACCATGTAGATACAGGGTGAGCTCACGCCATGGGCCTGGTGGTAAGCGCCTTTACACACGTGCATCACTGGCCAGGCAGAACCCATCTTGACTCACCTTTCTCCAGGGTTTGTTTGGGTCTCTCACTTGCTAATCTCACAGGACCATGAGGAAGGCACCTGTCCTTCCAAGTCCCAGACAGACTCAAGGAAGCCACAGGACCAAGAATGATACTTGAGAGCTGGAAATGTATTCATAGAGACTCAGATCTGTGCATCCAGATGCTGTGGGGGGAGCAATAATCCTGTGCCTAGAGACCCACCAAACTGAACGGGGGGTGGGGGGGACTTGAATAACTTGACTATAAACAGGGGATAAAGAAAGACATTGCAGTGTGAACTTTTACCAAGGGGGGAGGCGTTGCCAGACTCAGGGCCACACCTAAAGGGGAGAGTCAGTTCAACTACCAATCCCTGGTCCTCCACCCTAGGGAACCATCCCACATCTGTAGCAGTAACATGTAAACCAACTACTCCATCTTCACAAATTCTAGGGTACAAGGGAGACAGATGGGGTTGGCTTGCAGCAGGCTCAAGAGGGTATCTAAGAAGAGGGAGCTTTAATTTTAAGTCAGGTTCAAAGGTGGGCTTAAAATATGTAGCATAATGTGCTGATTTGTTAACAAAGACTATTGGGTAAAGTGACTATAGAAATTTTCATGAAGGGCCAGTGCAATGGTTCAGAAGAAAATGGTGTTTGCCACCAAGGCTGATGACCTAAATTTGATATCAGAAGAGAATCAACTCCTGAAAGTTGTCCCAAGACCTCTACATTCTGAGTTTCTGTATGTCCATGTGTCTGTGTGTGTGTCTCTCCCCCACCTTCTCTCTCTCTCTCTCTCTCTCTCTCTCTCTCTCTCTCTCTCTCTCTCTCTCTCTCTCTCTCACACACACACACACACACACACACACACACACACATACACACAAGAAAGCCATCAGGAAAGTTGTGTAGAATGGACTGAGAAAAACTTCCCACTTCAATAAAGTTTCAAGTCAGAGGAGAAGACAAACTGAAGCTGCTTTGTGCTTGCACCCCATTATTCTCTTTGCACCCCATCATTCCCACCTGCTTAGCACTCCACTGCACACACGAAACACTGGTTAGCATAATTTCTCACAGATGGAGAAATCTCAATAACTGCCTTGAAAGAAGGAAGAAATGCCAGGAAATTACCATCTCAAGACAAAGGAAAGCAGAACCAGGCAACATCTCCATAGGTAATTTCTAGCCCACTTAAAATTTAAAATGACATTAAAATTATCATTCTGTTTATTTCCAGGAAGCTAAGTTCTTCCCACGCACCTAGTCCTATATATTTAATTCCTGAACAAACATCTTCGCCTAACCCCACAGTCCAAAAACTCCAATTATGAACTATTTATTCCATCCAACCAAAAGCTCCCAGAACACAGAATAAACCTCTGGCTGAAGCGGCTATTATTATTCAAATAATATTGATGTTCATCTCCACTGGGGATTCCCCTTCGGCTCTTCTCAAAAGGCAGTTAAGTTAGAATTCTGACTCTTAAAAGTTGGGGGAGGATGTTTTTGGCAGAGAAGATAAGCGTGGGGAGAAGCATGGGGCTTTCAGGACATGTGGCTGGCTCTTCCCTTAGTCTGGAACCTGGGCTGCGTGAAGCAGAAGAAGGAAGATGAGAGACCAAGACCGAGGACTGGAGCTGTGAGAGTTTGGAACTCACTCTCCAGGAGGTAGCTTCCTGTAGGGTACACCTTCAAAGGGGATCTAATCCCTGCCTTTTCCCTCTTCTTCTCCTGTCAATCAAAATGATCAGGCGCCTTAGTCCCTGGCTGAACATAAATTCTCACATACTTGGGGAAATGTGTAGAAGAAAAAATTTCCCATAATCAAGGGAGAAGCTACCGTGGAGAGGGAGAACGTGTGTAAAAGAAAGAAGAAAGGGGACCAAGGCTTCTGCCAGTCCCTGTGGGCCACTGGAAAGGCAAGATGACTGCATAGTGGGTGTGCTATTGATTTCATCATGTGACAAATGCCTAAGAGTGGCAGCCTGGGCAGGAAGGAGGTGCTTCGAGCCCAGCTGCAGAGGCTGTCATCCATGGGTGTCTAGACCCATTGCTTTAGACTCAAGGCAAGGCAGAATGTCGCCTCTTCAGGAACATGGAGCAAAGGCAGAGTGGGATTAGGGCCCAGGTATAGCACTGGAAACCTGTTTCCTCCGACCAGGCCCCACTTTCCCCACTGCTGCCACCTGGCAATGTTCAGACTGGGAATCTGTCAGAGGGTTCACCCACTCACGAAAGTTGAGTCCTCAGGACAGTCACATCCCCAAAATCTATCAGCCTGTAGAGTACCTGACATATTCCAAACACAACAGAGTATCCGGGCAAGCAGGGAAGCCCATCTTCACAAACACGGCAAAGAAGGAACAGAAAGATTCTGAGTTTGGAGGGTAACGGGGCAATGGATACGGTGGTAGACTCCAATATGGCCCTAACCCAGTACATCCATGGAGCCATCTCTCATGCCTGGGCACAACAGAAGGCCCAGAATGTAGGGCAATCTGGAGGATCGGGGCCAGTGGAGACAGCAGCCAAAGATAATCCCAGAAGCTTGGAAATGGTTCAGTGAAACACTTGCCTCCTAAGCGTGGGGCCCTGATTTCAATCCCGAACCACATAAAACTTCTGATGGTGGCATGCCCCTGTAACCTCAGCAGTGGCAAGAAGGGAGACAGAGACAAGAAGATCCCTGGACCCCAACTGGCCCACTCGGCAAAGTTCTGGGCCACAGAGAGACCTCGTCTCAGACAAAAAGTGGAAAGCACCTGAGAAATGATACCAGAGGTTGTACTCTGACCTCCACATTCACACGCACATGTGTGAATACCACACACACACAAATATGCGTGCAGACACATATGTGAACACACAAACATCTTCTAGGTGCATCTATAGGCTTGGCAATCAGAGCCATGCCCAATCCAGAGTCAATGCATGGCATTGGTGTTGACACAGGTATTGGCATTGGTTCCACTTGGTTCTGCCAACAATACTGAACATCAAGCACCAAGGTGCAAACATCTTCTTCCCTCCCTACCCACTCCCCATCTCCCACCCCTGCCACTTGAATATGGCCATGGCCATTGTTCCTGGCCTCAAAGAAGCCCTAGGTGACATGGGTTCTGTTGCTTCTGCCATGGGAGTGTGACCAAGCTGGCCTGCCAACGTCAGGAGACACACAGAGTATCACCGAGTCACCTAGTGGTCTAGTTAACAGAGCCAGCCCACAGAGATGTGACCAACCCTGATGAGGCAGCAGGACCCTGACGGGGCCATTCTGAACAAGAACAATAAACGTATAACAATCACACGTTACTAGGTTCCGGTAGCTGGTTTCTGTGCAGCAATAGCTAAATGCCACAGAATAGTATGAAAAGTTTTTAAATACGAGAACTAAGCACACCCTAAGAATTCTATAAATGTTAACGACCATACCCTGAAGCGGGCAGCTCATAAAATGCTAGCGGCTATGTAATCTGACACAGCAAGGGCTGACATTCCATTTAAAATTATCAGTGAGACTTGTCACTCAAGGGCACTGTCCAACCAGATATGCTTAATGTCATAGGTAGAAAAGGTCAGCTCCCTCCCTAAAACACGGATCTGAGTGAAGGTTAAAAACAATAAGAACCTCCCAGATCCTGGCCATCCGGAGTTGGCGTCTCCGAGAAGTACACTTGGCCTTGCTGACTCAACACGCATGCTCCCTGCCATGAAATAGACAATCACGGCTAAGTCCTAGTTAAGCCCCAGATCAATAGTTCAACTGTGTTCCAGGTCAGGTAGACGCCGCGGTGTGATGTGGGAAATGATTTTGGTGGCGACAGCCGAGACAATCACATTTGTTTTCCCCAGTTTAATGCCAAGCCAACCCCTCAAAGGCAGTCGCAGATTGCGCCAGGTCCCTCTCCACCAAGCCAATCCCTCAAAGACAGTCGCAGATTGCGCCAGGTCCCTCTCCGTCAGAGCACATCGTCCTCGTCGTCTCTTTCGCGTGCCGCATCTCGCCCCGCTTTGTTTTCTTTGACAAACTTAAGTTTTTCTAAAAATTCGCTACAGTCCTCAAAGCAGCTTCTCCTACTAATCCACCGGGCCAATCAAGAATCTGTTCTGGGGACTTGCAAAGGGGGCGGGGCCAAAGCCTTGAAAACCATGGAAAACAGAGCTGGGGAGCACGGTGTGGTTCTCCTGACTCTTGTGAAGGCCGTGGATTTGACTGCTGTAGCGTCCTGTCTGAACACAACAGTGAAGGAATACTTGCCCTAACCCAGGACCTTTCTCATCATCAAGTCTACACCTGGCTGAGGAGACATCTCAGTGGGTAAAAGCCCTCGCTGTGCAAACATGAAAATCTGAGCTCGAGTCCCCAGTTCCCATGTGAAAATATGAGCATGGCTGTGTGCACCTGTGACCCCTGTGCTGAGACAGAGAAAGAATGGTCTCTGCGGCTCGCTGGCTGCCTGGGAGCTGAGTTCTGGTTCAGTGAGAGACCTTGTCAAAGGAATAAGACTGACGGCAATAGAGGAGGATGACCAGATGACATCCTCTGGCTTCCAGACAAGCATCCATATGCATGCACACTCACACATACACCACCTCCAGATGGGCACCCACACACACGCACACTCACACATACACCACCTCCAGATGGGCACACACGCACGCTCACACATACACCACCTCCAGATGGGCACCCACACACACGCACGCTCACACATACACCACCTCCAGATGGGCACCCACACACACGCACGCTCACACATACACCACCTCCAGATGGGCACCCACACACATGCACGCTCACACATACACCACCTCCAGATGGGCACCCACACACATGCACGCTCACACATACACCACCTCCAGATGGGCACCCACACACATGCACGCTCACACATACACCACCTCCAGATGGGCACCCACACACAGGTATACTCATGCACACACCACACAGAGAGAGAGACACACACAGTTTATACATGTTATCAACATATCCGAAGTGTGCAATAACTACATTTTATCCATCATGGATGAACTCAGGTGGGCACAACAGGAAGCAAGCATATACTAAAGTTTCCTTTACATGTAGGCAAAGTGCTCATAGCTCTGGGTTCCAGCATTTTCTGTGATTCCCTCTTCTGGAAGCATACAGATTATAAAACACATTTTCCATAGTGATGAGGACATGTGGGCACAAGGACAGAAAGCTGAGCGATTCCCCACCGGCCCCAAGGGGATATTAACCTCTTTGTCATTCTGTAGTAAATTATTTATGGCTATCTTCTTTGTTGGTTTTTTTTTTCCATTTGGAAGTTCAACCCCATGTGCTGATGGCTGACAAAACACTCGATAACGCTAAAAACCTTTATCATTAAATCAGAAACGAAACTATAAATTTTGGCCTTTGAAATCAGACTGACTGGTGAGGATCATTTTGCCCCTGAAATATTACAGTCGTGATCAATTTGCTGTAAAAAATAAGAAGTTTAGCTCAGCAGTCTCCAGTTAGAAGGCGAGATGTTCAAGAGGAAAGTTTATATCCAGCCCTAGGGATAAATTAAGTTTTATGGGAAAAATATGCATTATTACATGCTTATCTGTTTAACATATTATTCTTTCCTGCATCAGCATAATAAATATTTTTAATCATATATTTTATCGAATATGTGACAATCTGATTCCTCCTCTCTTGGCCCAAACATGTTTAATTAATCACAGCACAGAGAGAGGCTTTCACACCCCTATGTAAAAAGTTCCGATAGTCTCTGCAGATGAACAAGCCCAGGGAAATGAGTGTGATGGGCAAGGGGGAATAATTCAAATTATATTGTCCTGAAGGGTAAACAAAGGCCCATCTCACCCCTTCCCATCTCACCCCTTCCCATCTCACCCCTGTTCCTTGCAAGGCGGCTTTCAGTAGAATGTGCTTGGGACTTGACTCAGCACCAGGAAGAGTGTTTGGACTCTGAATATATGGTCCTCCGAGTAGATGAGAGTTATAATAAATCGAATTTGGAGCGGGGATGGGGGAGGGCCTGGAGAGATGGCTCAGTGGTTAAGAGCATTGGCTGCTCTTCCAGAGGACCAGAGTTCAATTCCCAGCACCCACATGGCAGTTCACAACTGTCTGTAACTCCAGTTCTAAGGGATCCAGCATCCTCACACAGACACACATGTAGGCAAAACACCAATGCGCATAAAATAAAAATAAAAATAAAATGAATTATCAAAAAATATAAATAAACCAAATTTAGAAAATGTGATAGTTAACCTTTGCTATCAACCTGACTGGACTTAGAATCGCCATGGAAGCATACTCCTGGGGGGAAGGGGGAGGCTCCAAACAAAGACCCACCCTGAATGTAGGCAGCACCATCCCATGATCTGAGGTCCCTGACTGAATAAAAAGGAGATGCGAGCCGAGCAACAGGCTTCATCTCTCTCTGATTCCTGACTATGAGTGCCACGTGACCAGCCACCCCCTGCTCCTGCTGCCATGCCTTCCCTACCATGATGGACTGTGTCTTCACACTGCGAGTGGAAATCAACCCTCAGCTGCTTCTTGCCAGGCATTTGGTCATTGGAACAAGAAAAGTAACCAGCAGAGGGAGCGCAGGATTCGGAGCCTGGGCGCATATGTGAGGTATCAGATGTACACATGTGTGTACAAAGCAAGGAGTTATCCTTTTAATTATGTAGGGGGTGTTGTGCATGTGGGGGCTGTGAAGGGCAGAGGGGTAGAGCTAGAGTTACAGCAGCTGTGAGCTACCCAACACGGGTGCTAGGAACTGAGCTTGGGTCCCTTACAAGAGTCGCAAGCACTCTTACTCAGCCATCTCTCCAGCCCCTCGACTGACCGACTTTAAATGACCCTCGGCCCTTGCTGTATTGACTTCAATTATTCCACATACTCTCCACAAAAATCTGTGAGGTAAGGATAATGCCATTTCCATCTCAGAGATAAGACACTGACGGGGCTTCAGGAGGTGAACTGTAACTGGAAAGCAGAGGAAAACCTCTTAGGAAGCCATCGCCACAGTCCCTGGGACAAGAAGGAGACAGGCTGAAGCAGGATGGCAGTTCTGAGGGGAAGACAGATGGGTGAAATCAGGAAAGATCTGGGAGACCAAAAGTCAGTACAGGACTATATGGTGAGGGGGCTGATACCGTTCCCAGAGCAATATATTTTCAAATGTTACGTAGGGGTGGTTGAGATAGCTCAGCCAGTGAAATATTATGCACAAGCCTGACGTTACATGCTTAGAACCCACAGTGAAAAGAGAGAGCCAATTCTCAAATGTTGTCCAGTGACCTCCATGTGCATAGTGTGGCATCCATGTTCACACACGTGCGCACACACACACACACCATCATCATCATACACGTACATAATAATAAGTTAATTTTTAAACAAAATGTTATATATAGAGAAAAAAGAACAAGTGTGAGAAAAAAGGAATAGTGAGAGGCAAACAATCAAAGCATAGTCTATATATGCATGAAAATGTTTGAAAACCCCATAGTTTGTGCAAATATTATCTGGTAATAATAAAAAATAACACATCAAAAGATAGAAACCCCGACATGTACCTGCACTTTCTCCCACTCTTCCATCTCGCATGCAAATGAGAATATGCAGACACATCATCTCAGTCTTCAAGTGGCAGGGAGGAGCCTGAATCCCTGCCTGATTGACAGTCCAATGCATCATTGTGACACTGGGGTGGACAGTTCTCCACAGCACACTCACACGCCTTAGGACATCACTTGTCTCAATGTTTTCTGGGTGATGTTTAGATAGCAAGCAATTATGGGGAAAGAGGTAGTGAACACCTCCAAGGCAGAGTGTGGGTATGCTTCCTGAGCAGGGGAAAAAATAATGGCTTCCATTGAGGCAAAGATGGGGCAGCTTCTCTAGAACCCACCTTGAGATACTGGGGATTGCATAAACCTAATTCTCAGTCACCGCGAGAACCCACTACCCAGTATGCAGTTACCAAAGCCACTGTGCTGAGCAGCAGTTTCCTCTAAACTGAAACATTCCCTGGAGGAGGAAGGAAGGAGGCTCATGGGACTCCAGAAGTAACCAACACACAAGTCTCAGGAAGCTCCTGAAACTAACAAGACTCTCAAATCTCCTTTATAGTGCTATTGATGTATTGATGGCCCACTGGGAGAAGAGACTGAGCAGCCCAGATGCCTAGAGGAGCTTCTCTGGCCTGTGAAGTTGCTGGCAAGTCATACTCAGGGCTCCAGGGTTCTAGTTTTCTTGAGTCCTCATGCCCACTGAAGTAAGCTTTTGGTGATGCAGCTTTCTTTGAGTCATTTCTGTTCCTGTAGGTAACCCCCAATCCACGCTCCTGTAAGTAACCCCAGTAAATTCACTGAGCCAATAAGTTAGACTTTGCGTTTACATTGGTCTGCCATGGGTACCCCCATCTGGGATGAGATGATGCTTGCTCGAGTATTCCCAGGAAATGTCTGACAAGCATACTCCACATTGCTCACATAGGACATAAGGGAACAAAAGAAATCAGCAGAACCTGAGGCACAGGCTGCCTGTTGCGCTTTGACAGTGAGGCCCTTTGTTTCTGACCCAGCAGTTGTCTATCTTGCATCATTGTCTATGAGGCCTCTGCAGGCTAGCTTTTTAGCCCACAAGAAGATAAAATCTCAGGCCCTCAACAGTTCTTCACAACATTGCTCATTGCCTTATTAATAAATTAACCAATATAGTAACTGTAATGGTCTGTCCTATCTCTTTAAGAGACAAGCCATGCCCACTCCCTCCCCTGTCTGCTGAGGCAGGCTGATCTTCAGCTTCCAGCCTGAGTTCCTTCCTTTTCCATCTCCCTCTCAAAGAGGCAGCTTCTGTCTCTCCCTTCTCCCCACCCCACCTCTGCCCTTCTCTCTGCTCTTCTCCTTCTCCTCCTTCCCTTCCATAACCCACTAAATAAATATTCAACCTCACTCTGCATGGCGTGCCTATCTATGTCTCTGTCTCTCACCCACCACCGCATGTCTCCCTGCCCGGGAACAGCCACCTTCAGAGACCTGTGGCGTGGTCTTGTGGTGTGCCCATCTGTCTGTCTCTCCTCGTGGCCTGCTGCAGCCACTCAGGGAACTGCACCTTCCCTGCCTGGGACTAGCTGCTCTCGAAACCCGCTGCCTGCTGCCACATGGCCTGCTGTCACCGCTCGGGGACCTGCAGCATTTCTGCCACTGCAGCCACTCGGGGATCTGCAGCATTTTTAATTATTTTTAATTAATCCATTACAGTAACCACTCCCCAAGTCCTTCCCATCATCCACATGTTTGCTTTCCAATACTTCAGTCATCTGTGGTCAATGTGGTCAAAAGTCTAGAAATAAGCAAGTCCTGTCCTTTCATAAGGATCTCAGCTGTTGTTGTTGTTGTTGTTGTCGTTGTTTGGAGTGTTTGTTTTTGCTGATGATGGTGGTGATGGTGTCTTGAGGCAGAGTCTCACGTCGTCAGGCTGCCCTTGTCCTTGTTATCTAGCTAAAGATGCCCTTGAACTTGAGATTCTCCTGCCTCTATCCCCAGAGTGCTAGGATCATTTATTCTTTATTCTTACTTATTGAGTTTCCCTAAAAAAAGAAAGATTTCTATGGCAATTAATAAACTTGAAGGCTAAAGAGAACCCTTTTGGAAGGATGGGAGTTGGTGCTGGGAAATGAACCCAAGCCTTATGCACGCTCAACAAGCAAGCTTCCATTGTGCTATAGCCCTGGTCCATAACTCACATTTTAGCTGCTTATTGTACACTGTAGTATAGGGAAATCTCAAGCTTTCCTGCTCTGTCCTGCTCAGGACATGGGTTGTCCTCTGTCCAGTGTATCCATAATGTGTATACTATACACACTACTGGAATCTCAGTCACTGTCTTCGTTATTAAACCAACCATCAAAGTATGTCAGTGCTAGCAATCAAATAAAATTTATTTTCCTTCATAATGTCCTGAAGTACATGAATAAAGACCCTGGAGATTCAGAAATGACACAGAGAAATTGTCAAGTGCCACTAACTGGGCACCAAATATTCAAGTACCAGAGCCTAGAGGGGACATTTCTCATTCAAAACACAGCCTACCTTGATTAATGTCTTAAGAACACTCTGCATTTATATCATCAAGCTAGCCAAGGGCTCCACCCATCAACAGTATTTACAAAGAGCCTTACTGGGACCTGTAAGAACAGGATATGAAGACAGAACCCCTGCCCTCGAAGGCCAAGCGATTGCAGCCAAAGGAACTAAGTAGTGTCAGAGTTGGTGGCTGCCATCAGAGAAGTGTTCAGTTTCCTCTCTGGGGATGTGCTGAAGCCCCACCAACAAGCAACTAAGGCGACAAAGGGCTTGCTGTCTTTCAGTCCCAGGTCACAGCCCATCATTGAGTGAAGTCAAGGCTGGAAGTTAAATCAGTCATTCACATCACATTCACAGTTAAGAGCTGAGAAATCAATGTTCCTGGCTGTGCCACCTGCCTGTTTGCTAACTTCAGTAAGCCTTCCTCCTCACACAGTTTGGTCCTGCCTATGAAATGGTACCATCCACCATTGGGTCCCTCCACGATCAATCAACAATCAGGACAGTCCCGCCAAGACCTTCTCACAAGCCAGTGTGATGTGGGGAAGCCCTCAACTGAGACTTCCTTCTCAGACAACTCAAGGATGTGCCAAAATGATAGTTAAGAGTAACCAGCACAAGGAAGTTAATCCGCAAATGGATGCCTAATGGCACTGAGACACAGGAGGTGACAAGGTGTCTTCATTATTTTTCAATCACTGTGACAAAATGCCATAACCATGGCAACTTAGAAAAGGAAGCATTTAGTTGGGCTTAGGGTTCAAAGGGTTGGAGTTCATGATGGTAAAGGCATGGTGACAGGAACAGACAAGAGTCCACATCTGGATTCACAAGTAAGAGGTAGAGAGCACACAAGGAATGGTGTTCTTTAAAGCATCAAAGGCTACCTCCAGTGACACCTCCTCTGACAAGGCCACACCTCCTAATCCTTCCCAAATAGGTCTACCAACTGAGGACCAAGCATTCAAACATATGAGCCTATGGGAGTCATTCTTATTCAAACCGCCATACAAAGCGAGATGAGAGATGGACCCTGACTCTGAAAACACCTTATGCTAAGTCCAACCAGTGAGTAAAGACATGGTACACCTACAAACTATGAGTGAAAAGAGGGGAGGAAGGGAAAGACGGAGGGAGGGAGGGAGGGAGGGAGGGAGGGAGGAGAGCAATGGAGATTTTATGCTCCTGAATAAAGATTCAGATTTTTCACCCTGCAGGCAACCAAGACACAATAAAAGACTAGTCAAGGAAGTGAACTTTATAAAGTAAAAGATTTATGTCTTGGGAAATAAAAATTGCTTTGGGTGCTGAATTGAGAGTCTGTGAGTAGGAAGGGCGAGCCTGGAAACTCTACCATGAACACTATTGGTGTTTGGGGCTGGTAATTCCTTACTGGGGAGGGGGCCTGTCACCTGCCCTGTTGAAGTCCATTAGCATCCCTAGTCTGTCCCCACTAGGTGTCAGCAGCATTCTTCCATCTGTGACAGCAACAAAAAGGAAAAAAAAATATGCCCTACGAGGCAAAATTGATTTGAGAACCATGGGAAGACGGGGGACCAGACTCTGAGCTATGAGCCTGGAGAGAGACAACGGAGCTAAACCACACAGATGAACGAAATGCAGACTGAAGCAGAGAACAGGAGAAGCCACCCTCACAGGTCTCGGACCCGTACATGTGGCCCCAAGAAGTTGCCAGAATGACCCAGAACTCCACCCCTGTAAGAGACCAAATCTTAGCACTTCCGTCTGCCTCTTGCTCACTATTATGCTTGTCTCTCTCTGCCCTGCTAAGTTGTAGACTTTCATACATATGTATGCATACGTTAAGTTTTTGCAAGCATAATTTAGACTTTTCAAAACACTGACATGGTAACAAAGAAAAATTGAGACGTGCATGCAGTTTGAATATTGATTCCAGTTTTTCGCACACCCCTGACATTTTCCATGCTGCTTTGTTTTAAGTTGTTTGTTTGCTCTGCTTTCCTATGTCTTTCCCAACTTTAAAAATTCTGTACTAACAGACAATTAGGCCCGCCCATTACCTATAGAATGCAAAAGCCATCCCAGACCAACCAGCCAGAACACGCTGCTAACTGCTCCAAAGGGCTTACAAGAGCTAAAGATCAGTTTAGGTGCAATAGTTTCATAAAATTTATTTAGGTAGAAATGGAAATTAGTGTGAGGGGGGATAGTAGGGGATAGGAGCAAGACACAAGGATGTGTGTGCATGAAAAATGTCCTAATGAAGCCTGTTATTGTAGATCCTGACTAAAAACATCCGCCACGCTCCAGGACAGGCCCCACGCTCAGGAGGTGCTGGCCAACACAAATCAGACACCAAGTTTTCCCACGACTTTTTCTTTTATGTCTGTTTTTATTTTTGTTTTGTTTTATTTTGATTTTCTTGAGAGAACTTGAAATTGTGTAAGGAGGGAGAGAGGAAGATCTGGGAGGTAATGGGGGCAGCGGGGAATATATGTTAAAAATATATACTGTGTTAAATTTTCAGATAATAATGCTTTGAATTAATGAAAAGGAGAGACAGACAGACAGAAGGTAGAGTTACCAAGATGAACGGTGTAGTGGGAACTTTAAACACATGACCTCTATCCTAGCTAGCTTTAACTGGCCACTTGACACAGCCTAGAGGCACCTGATGTGGAAGTCTTCACTGAGGGAAAGACTAGATCCTACTGGCCTGTGGGCATGTCTGCTCAGTTCCCAGCACCCATGTCCAGTAACTCACAACTACCGGCAACTCTAATGTCACGGGACCCCAATATCCTGCAATATCCTCTTCTGGGCTCCACAGGCACTGCAAGCATTTGGCACACATAAATGCATACCCAGGTACACACATACACACACACACACACACACACACACACACAGAGAGAGAGAGAGAGAGAGAGAGACAGAGAGAGACAGAGAGAGACAGAGAGACAGAGAGAGATTCATACACACGACACACACTCATTAAATAAATCTTTTTTAAACATTCAAAGTCATCTTCAGTTACATAGCAAGTGCAAGACCCGTCTGAACTACATGAAACTCTGTCTCAAAAAATAATTAAAATACAATGGTTGAATTCAGTGACTTTCTTCTCTGCCATCTCTGTGTTTCGGGGCCCCGGGCTGGGTTCCCCAAGAGAGGTTTCAAGGCTAAGGAGTCTCTTAAGAGGCAGTCCCAGGAGACACAGATAAAGCAGTGTGGGGAGCCATGCAGGGGAGGGAAGGGACTCAGCACATGGCTGCTGCGGGGCCCTCTGGGAATAAATGGGGTCCAACAACAAACGAGGAGAGGCTTTGCCAGCTAAGTCTCCTGTGACTTGGGCTGTAGATTGCTCCCAAGCCCAGGAACCCTCAGCTGCTGCCCTGGGGACAGAGCACCAAGCCTTCCCGGGAAGAAGCACGTTCAGAGTAGCCTAGGCCTCTAGCACAAACCTCTGAGCTGGGGAGACTCCTGTGGAGTTAAGTGATGTTCCATTTGTATTTCAATAAACAAAGCTTACCTGAAGGTCAGAGAGTAAACCAGCCTGACGTACCAGGCAGTGGGGACACACACCTTTAATCCCAGTCCACACTAGTTTGCCATAGAACCGGGCAGTAGTGGTGCACACCTTTAATCCCAGTGCTAGAGAGGACTATAAGATGGGAGGAGACAGTTCTCAGACACAGTCTCATTGTGAGATTCCTGGAGGCAGGATCGCCATTTTGGACTGAGGTAAAAGTAAGAGCCAGTGGCTGGCTGTTTTGATTTTCTGACCTTCAAGTTGAACCCCAATGTCTGTCTCTGGGTTTTTAGTAAATCCGGCTGCAGTGGAGTGCTCACTGAAAGCTCCTCCTCTCACCCACTGTGAAGGGAGAGAGTGAGAGTCTCAGGCGGAGCCACCAAAGATGCCACGAACTAACAAATCACAAACTTTAGGTCTTGGAAAGGGGACCACAGAACTTCAGAGGAAAAAAAAACCTTAGGACTCAATATAAATCTTGCCTTTTTAAAAAACTTAAAACCAAAAAATAATAGTAAATCAAGATGAATGGCCCTTTTAACTAAAAACAGGATCAGGGCTGGGAGGTGGCAGATCAGGGCTGGGGAGATGGCGGATCAGGGCTGGGGAGATGACTCTCTTGGTGAAGTGCTTGTTTTGCAGGTGTGAGGACCAGTGTTTAAGCTCTAGAACTCAGGTTCAAAGCCAGGTCTGGTTGCACAGACCTGTGATCTCAGCAGTGGTGGGATGGGAGGGAGAGTTACGTCGACCTGTGGAAGCTTTCTGACCAGGTAGCACAGAGTTCTAGGCCAATGAGAAACCCTGTCTTACACAAAAATAAGCATCTGACAGACTATACCTGAGGCTGTCCTGTGTGCCTGCACACACACACACACAAAACCACGTACACATGCTCACATATACACACATGTACACACTTACATATACACACATGAACACACACACACACCAACAAACGTGAACACACACATACAAACAAAAGACACAATTTACAATCAGGCTAATCACAGGGCTCATGTAGAACCATGTTAGCGCCTGAGGCAAAGCAGAGACTGTTCATCTCTAGATGAGTAAGATTTATGTATTTTCCTAATTTCATTTGTTATCATTCTCTGTGTGTGCATGTGTGTGTGTGTGCGTGTGTGTGTGCGTGTGTGTGTGTGTGTGTGTGTGTGACAGGTGGAAGTAAGAGAACAATTTTGCAGAGTCGGTTCTCTCTCTCCAGTCTTAGGTGGATTCCAGGGCTTGAACTCTGGCTGACAAGCGCTCCTTATCCAAGTGTGAGTGCCTTTTCTTGCTGAGCTGTCCCACCAGCCCTGCTGTATGGATTTTTAATTTGTAATCCTTTTCAAAACTATATGTTGAAAATATTTTCAAAATAAGTGTGTTGTAAACCTTTGGAGTACACCCTAAAACTAAATTAAAAAAAAAAAAAGATGACTAGGACCGGAAAGATGGCTCAAGGGCGAGAGATACACTCCAGCTTAACACCTTGAGGTCCACATGGTAGAAGAGAAGAAAATGTCCTGTAGCCATGGCACCAAGTGCCCCCCACACACACGCATACACAGAGAGTGAGCAAATTAGTGACAGGAGCTGAACTTAGAGACAGACTTCACTTCCATCAAAGTCAGAAAACTAAAATCATGAAGAGTATTTCCTGATGTAAAAGCATCTCAACTTGGCTGGGTGTGGTCACCCACGCCTTTCATCCCAGCACCCGGGAAGCAGAGGCAGGTGGATCTCTGTGAGAGGCCAGCCTGGTTCACATAGTGAGTTCCAGATCAGGCAGGGATACATGGAGAGACCCTGTCTCAAAAATAGATTAAAATTATGTTGTGAGTTTTAACACACCTATTTTTTCATTTTTTGGCATTTTCCCAAACTTCTTTAATGTTTTGTAAAGCAGACTGGTGATCAAAACTGTATTTATTAAGCCAGGCGGTGGTGGCACATGCCTTTAATCCCAGCACTCGGGAGGCAGATGTAGGCGGATCTCTGAGTTCGAGGCCTGGTCTACAAGAGCTAGATCCAAGACAGGCTCTAGAAACTACAGGGAAACCCTGTCTCGAAAAACCAAAAAAAAATGTATTTATTAGTAAAAGCATACAGAGGATGGCTACACATTCTCCCTCTCACCCAGACTTGAACATGGCTCCCACACAGTCTGGCTTCTCAGCCTGCATTTACTTAAAATGCTACCTCTGAGTTCATGAAGAATTTTTGTGTCAACTTAATGTTTCCAAGAACTGGATCAAGACAGGATTTATATTCATTCCTGAAGTCAAGGTTCCCAGGTACCCTTTAGATTTTATACCTGCAGTGGGTACTTGCTAGTCTGTCCCTTCTTGACCACTGCCAAGAACACACAAGACCTCCAGCTATGTATTCTGCAGCCAACCCTTTACTGCCCGTCTCCAGTCCCTCTTGTCCAAATCTGCTTGAGGGTTTCTTTCAAGAGCTCCACATCACTTCCTTGGCCTATCAGGGTAACCACATACCTGTAGCTTAATGGCTACCACAATAAATTACACCTCCTTTTTCCTTCTCTCACGGCATGGGTGGGGGAGATACCACCTTTTATTGAATCTTTCTGAGGCATATGGGTGGGTAACTCTCCGTGTAGCCTGCAACGGAGGGGGAACGCTAGTTAAGCCAACGCAATTATGACTGGATAATTTGAAGGGCCCACTTTCTCCTGACAGCGAATTAATTGATGTTATAATGGGTATGTCACCCTGCCATCCGTCAACATTTATTGAGTTCTAACAATGCGCTGGGTTACATGTGAAAGAGCACACACGCACACACACACACACCAGAATCCAACTTATTTTTTCTGAGCCTGGTCCACTTACAGTAGTATGGCTTGGGGTGTACAGAGTTTTCCTTCATAGAATGAAAAATCACAATGCCTGGATCCCTGCCTCCCCACCCCCACCTCCCTCTCTTCATTTATCTCTCAGCACAATGGCGCTGGTTGGCTTTGAAGATGAGTTGCAATCAACTTCTGAAACGGAAGAAAGAGAATTCTGATTTGTGGGAGGAAGAGGCTCTGATGGAGCATTGCATTTTAATGACTCTTGTTTATTAATGACCCAGGCTTTCCAGAGCCACATTCGACTGTGAGAGCTGGAAGGGGCCCTGCCAATTCTGTCTCCCAACAGAGTCAGTGCCCGGGAATCCACTCCCAGACAACAGAGGTGACTCTGAGCTACCCGGGCCTGGGCGCAGGGTGGTGAGTGTCTGGGAATGACTGAACAATTGGTTTGTAAAATGTGTAGGGAGTGGGGAGCGCCAGTCAAAAGCAAAATCAATCACCAGAAAATTGAGAAACTTCATTTGCAGCTGCTGAGGGAGAAATTAAACAATCACAAACAAAGCTCCCCTGAAAAGAGGTATTTAACTTTTAGGTTGTCCTTAGAATTTAGGGTGAAGGAATACTCTAGAATGGATTTACGACTTTGTCTCCCGCTGGCATCTATTGACATATTTATTTTCATGTGTGTATTTGCTTTGAGCGACTCTTTCTGGTATTAGATGAGACTGCCCGGAGCAAAACTTCACCCTAAGCCCCTACTTCCTTTAGTCCAGAAGCTCCGGTTACAACCTAATGTTATTTTAACAGTTTTTCTTTAATTTAACGATATTTAATTTGCATTCACTCAAGTGACATACAATAGATCATGCTATTACCATGATTTATATCCTACGAACTGGCATAAATCCACCATTATAAATTGCGCCTGTAAACGAAACTATTATTTTACAGGAATTACCGCAGCAAAAAGGCTAAGGACCCTCCAAGTCAACCTTAGTCAAACCTACTCTTTAGAGTTTTATATTTTATGCCCGCAATAAATGCTTTCCTGAAAGCTCATAACCCACACACACAAAAAAAAGTCATCTGAAGTACATTAATTACGATAATACTATCCAAAAAGCTGCAAGGGCCTATTTTTGTGACATCATTCTCTGATTTCTTACTACCTTAAATTATCCCTTTGATGGCCGCGGAGATTAACAGTCATGCTTTTATCATTAAATATAAGGCATTTTAAAGCTTCATCCACCTAGGTTCTAATTGATATTGCTTTCAGTTGGCAGATAGCGACCTGATTTATAATTTAAATATGCAGTATTATCTGCCTCTCTTGAGCAGAGCGAGAAAGCAAAGTCCCTCTCATCTTTCTCGGCGATGTTAGCATCAAGGAAAAGTCACTTTCCCTTTTTTCCCCTCCTTTTATATCCTGAGCCTAATTGAAAACTGTTCATTGAATTGCAACGTGATAGAAAAGTCTTTTTATCTCTCAATTTGTCCATTAGCGATTATAATTGAAGTTATCTGCTACCGCGCCGAGTTGTATTGTTCTTGTTAAAATTCTGAGTTTCTCTAAATCTTTCAGAAGACATCAAAAAAAAAATGCGCATGTGTATCTGTGCGTGAGCACACACACACAGAGACACACACAGAGACACACACGTGCACACACACTTCTACGGCTCAGGCTGTCGCTGCTGAAACGGAGGCTCACACTCACTAACACTCCACGTGGAGAAAGGCACACAAAGAAGGAAGTCGGCTAATTTTGCTGGAGAACGTGTTGCATAATAATCTCAGCAGCGTGACCATAAGGTTTGCTAATTGCCACATCTGTTTAACAGCTGTCAGGCGCTCCCCACATGCTGCCATCAATATTACAGTGCCACACATTACCACGAGTTTTATTGTTTTCAACTGTTATTTATTTGTCGTAGACATTGCTACAGCTAATGACGTCTACTTCTGTTAGGCCACTAATGATTTTAGGGCTTTTTTTTTGTTTTTTGAGAAATCTCTATTCAACCCAGTTTTACGGTTTGGGTGGATGTTTTATTTCCTGTCGCCCACTTCCTGATTACTAGTTTCCCCGTCCTTCCTCATAACTTCCTGATGGGGACAATGCTAATTCTTTCCCACCCCCAGTCATGGATGCCCTAATGGAAACCAGGAAGTTTCCCAAAGGTCTTTTTCTTTCCCTAAATCTTGAGGCCGAGCCACGGCAAAAATGATGAACGAGCAGTTACATCACCGCATGGGCTGCCTCCACACGGGCAACACCGGTCCTGCTGATTTTTTTCATAATTACTTTTGCATTTCACCTGGTTCTTTGCCACAATACTTTTTTTTTAAGCACCGCATACCACAACATCCATTAAACCCAAAGCAGAGGTTGAGAAACTGCAGACAGAGTGGAACACACAGCCTAATGTAAGGTGAATTGATAAGTGTCAGTGGCCTCCATTATCCAGAACATGGGACCTCCATGTGAGATATTATTTATCCACGCCAACACCTTCCGTCTCATTAATAGTCCGGGACATCAGAGTTGCACAGGATGATGGTTCATTTGGGGCAATTCAAAGGGACATAGTGTTTGTCTACCCCAATTCCATTATTTTCTTCATTTTGCCCTGCATCTTCCCATGAATTATTAAGGCCCCGACTGTTTACTTAAAGATCTAATTTTAGTGCATGTGTCCAGCTGAATTCTGTTTTTCTCCTCTAATGAAAGAAAAATAGTGTGAGAATTTCCATTCGGGGGCCCAAATTTTAGATCTGTCACGCACAAGGCCACTCGTAAAGGTCACTCTGCCTCCCACCCACACACAGCATAGGCCATCTGATGAGTCTAAAAATCTATTTGGGTTACACATCACATCACGCCAACAAATTAAAATGCAGCTGCTGGGTTAAATCAAACACAATTTGCATGCACGTTCGGAGAGACAGATGAAAGAAGGAATGGCCGATACGAGTCACCCTCTTGGAAATAGCTTCTCCAAAATGAAGGGACCTGATTGGAGGTCAGTCCTGGGAGGAACCGTGAGTGACCACCATTATCATTGGCATCGCCATGCCCGGTCCTCCCCGTCCTGGTAATAAGATTTGGGTATCTCTAGTTTTCAAGTCTGCTGAAGTGAACCGTTTAGAACCCAATCACACCACAGCCAAAGACTGAACACGAGGCCTTCTGAGCACACATGGAGATGAGCTTAAATATAAAGCCAACTTGGTTTTTCTAAAGAAGGACCAAAGGCTCACATTTTTTTTTTAACAAATTAGAAGATGTTTAAAATTATCAAGAGATGTTTCGCTGAGGGGTTTTCTGGGGAGGGGTGCGCGCATGCGCGTGCGTATGTATGTACGTGTGTGCGTATGCGTTTCAAGGCGTCACTCTAATCCTGCAAGAGGGAAGTGTGTGTTGACTCCTGGCACATCTGGAATTTTCGGGATGAGAAAATTACAGCTTTATCAACAACAACAACAAAAAATATCTTTTCAAAACATCGTAACTGCAACACAGACAGCATGTGGGAGAGTGTTGGATCTGTCCCTAAGATCTCCACAGTCCTTCCTCTTGCTCAGACCCCCTTCTCCCAGCTCCTGTGAAGCAGGAAATGGGACAAAATCTCTGCATTCCTTCCTTTCCGTTGCCATGATAAACTGCCCTGACCAAGGGAACTGAAGAATGGAAGGGTTAAATCAGGCTTACGGCTCCAGAGGTTCGAGTGCATCGTGGCAGGTGAAGCATTAGCCCCCATCTGCATGCATGATGGCAGAATAAGAAGCTAAGAGCTCACATCTTCAAATGCAAGCACAAAGCAGAGAAAACAGACATGAAGTGAGGCTGGGAACTCTCAAAGCCCACTGCCAATGGTATGCTTCCTCCAAAAAGGCTACATCACCTAAACCTAACCAGGGCCACCAACTGCGGACCAAGTGTTCACACACCAGGGCCTCTGAGGGACGTGATCATTCAAACCACCACAGAGGCCATTGCCCTGTGATGCCAGTGTCACTACACACCTGGGGACCTGCTCTTTGTGCTGGTGAATGAAGCACAGTTAATAAAAACTCAGAGACAGAAATCAGGGTTCAACCTAAAGACCGGAAAAGCAAAGCAGCCAGCCACTCACTGGCTCTTAACCTCTATATCAGTCCAAAAGTGGAAATCCTGCCTCCAGGAATCTCAGAGTGAGACTGTGCCTGAGAGCTGTCTCCTCCTGCTTTATAATCCTCTCTAGTGCTGGGATCAAGGGTGTGCACCACTACTGCCTGGATGCTATGGCAAACTCGGGTGGCACTGGGATTAAAGGTGTGTGTTGTTGCTGCCTTATCTGTAAGGCTGGCCAGAGGGGCTGTTTTACTCTCTGATCTCCTCAAGCAAGCCTTATTTATTAAAACACAAATGAAGTGCTACTACAGGTGAACTTGGCCTTTGTGGTTTTCTGAGCAAGAAGCTGCGAACAGAGTCCTCAAAGACAGTTCAGTCGTGGTACCCTGCCAGGCTGCAGACCTGAGTGACACAGTGAAGGAATACATTCGAATGGGTAGGAAGTGTGCAAAATGTCTCCAGTGGGAAATGGTGGCCTGGACTCCCTCCATCTCACCTCACTAAAAGCTGGGCCTCACGCATGCTTGTAATCCAACACTGGGGAGGTGGAGAGAGGATCCCTGGGTCTCACTAGCTAGTCAGTGGAGCCTAACTGGTGGACTGCAAGCCAATCAGAGACCCCCCCCATCTCAAACAAGGTGTATGACGTTCCTGTGGATGACGCTCAAGGTTGTCCTCGATCCTCCATACATATGTGTGTATACATGTTCACAAGCATGCATTCATGATAACGTACATAAAAGACATTCACAGAGTGAGAAACAACTTTGGGGAAGTGAGATGGCTCAGTAGATGAAGAAGTTTGCCACGAAGCCTGAAGGCCTGAGTTTATTCCCAGAGTTGAAATTGTAGAAAAGAACCTACTCCTACAAGCTGTCCTCTGACCCCCACACAAATGTCATCACACACACACACACACACACACACACACATACACACAAGTGAACTATGTAAAGATATAACACAGCGATCAGAACAGCTCCAGGAGTCTGTATATAGTTCAGCAGGCAGAGCACTTGCTTACCTAGTGTTCACGAAACCATGGGTTTCATCCCCAACAATACATAAACCAGGTATGATGGGCACGTGCCTATAATCCCAGCACTTGGGACACGGGTACCAAAGGACCAAAAGTTCAAGGTCATTCTCAGTTATGGAAGGAGTTTGAGGTCAGCCTGAGTAGGCTACATTAGACCCTATCATTAAAACAAACAAACAAACACATTTTTAGAAGAAAGCTTGGAAGGTTATTTCAAGAATGGTGGTGCATGCCTTTAATCCCAGCACTTGGGAGGCAGAGGCAGGTGGATCTTTGTGAGTTCAAGGCCAGCCTAGTCAAAAAGCTACAGAGAAACCCTGTCTCAAAAAAAGAAAGAAAGAACAAATTCTTCCAGACACTAGAGCAATACGAAAATAAATAGAAAACACTAAAATTCAAGAAAAGCATTCAAGTAATAAGGGTTCTAGAAAACAATTTTTAAAAAAAGATAAACTTTTCAAGAAAATTTCTCAAAACCAGAGGGAGAAAAACTCCAAGAACCATTCGTTGGCTTTCTAAAACCCATGTGCAGAAAGTCCATTGTCAAGTTCCATCATCATAATCTCAGCTTTAAGGACAGCACAAGAGTGTCACCTGCCAGGCCACAACAGCCATCCTGGAAACTAGAATCAAAAAGGTGTTTCCTCGAAAGACCAGGAAGACAGTTTCTTCCCAAACAGGATCTCAACTAACTCATTAAAGTTAGAATAAATGCATGTTCAAATTTGCCACCTTAGAAACGTAAACCTACCAATTCCCTTTCCCTGGAACACAGGAAGCTCTTCTTCCCTTCTTTCCCTCGCATGTCTTTTCTCTCCAGAATAAAAAAGGGACCAATGCCTGCCCGCAAATGAGGGCTGCACTGGGGGGAAAGCGGGAGCGAGGTCCAGGGTATACAGAGATGAATCTCAGTGCCACTACGGTGGCCCTCGAACTCGCGACTGGAGGCATGCATGTGCGCTATTTGTCATTGGCACCTTCAACTCATGCTGACACACGAGGTCTCTCACAGTTAAAGTGAATCTGTCCTTCTGCCTCTTCCATGGAGTCATCTTAAGTTGTGCCAAGGGATACGAATCACCCTCTGCAATGACTTGGATCTGAAATGTCCCCCAAAGGCTGTTGACAGCATGGTCCCTAGTGATGGGGGGGGGGTGATCCTTTAAGAAGTGAGGCCTGGGGCTGGAGAGATGGCTCAGTGGTTAAGAGCATTGCCTGCTCTTCCAAAGGTCCTGAGTTCAATTCCCGGCAACCACATGGTGGCTCACAACCATCTGTAATGAGGTCTGGTGCCCTCTCCTGGCCTGCAGACATACACACAGACAGAATATTGTATACATAATAAATAAATAAATATTTTAAAAAAAGAAGTGAGGCCTTGTGATAGGAAGTTGGGTCACTGGGGGGGGCGTGTCCTTGAAAGGGATGAGGGGTCCTCAGCTCTGCCTCTCACTGTCTGTCTCTCTTTGCTTCCCAGCCACCATGAGATGGCTCAATTTGCCCCTCCACATATTGGTTGCCCAGACACACATCCAAAGGCGAAGGAGTCAATCAGTCACAGGCAGTGCAGAGGTCACGGGGCGTTCGTGGAGTGGGGTCTCTTCCCCCACCATGGGGATTCTGGAGATTGAACTCAGGCCATTTCCTTCTTGGGGCTGGAGAGCTGGAGAGCTGGCTCAGCTGATGAGCGCATTTGCTGATCTTCCTCAGAACCTAAGAGAGATTCTCAGCATTGACCTGGGGCAGCGCGTAAAGAACTGCCTGCAACCCCAGCTCCAGGGGAGGATAGCAAAGTCATTGACATGTCCTCCTTCCCACCCTGCCAACTGAGGAAGATCAAGAAGCCCATAAGACCTTTGCATGTCCGAAGTCCTTCTAGGCAATGACGAGTCTAAGTTCCTCCTGTATTTTGAAACTGCCCTTCCCATCAGTTTGATGCTGGTGTTGGCTCGAAACAGTTTTTTTTTTTTTCTGAATTCACATCTCCCTCACATCCAATTGGCCACCATGCAGCTTCCCATAGCCTTCCTGACTCCTCCCACTTCTCTCATTGAGTCCTACAGATCTCCACGCTTTCCCCTTCTCTATCAGCAGCTTGGCTGCCCCAGGGTCCTCATCCCAGCTGGAGACCCTTGAATTGGTCTCTTAAAGCCAGCAGGACAAATACCAACTTCTGCAACACCTGATGTAAGAGCCAGGCCCCAGATGACCTCCCAGCTACACCATCTGAAACCACTTAATAGCAAGTCACGCTGCAGGCCTTTTCAAACACTGGGCCCTCAGCTTGGCCCACCCCACCCCATCTATGACTGGCCCCACCCCATCTATGACTGGCCCCACCCCATCTATGGCTGCCCCCACCCCCATCAAGTTCCCATGCACCCTCACAGACCCAGCACGAGTGAAAATCCCCAAGACCCCGAGACCCACCACCCATTCGGTCCTCCCATCCCCTCCTCCCTTCTAGAGGCCACTTTTCCTCTTCTGTGACACTTTCTTTACATCCTAGGACATCTTCCTGCACACCGCCCTTCCACACTAGACGACGGCTTTATTTCTGTCTCCCAAAGTGGAGACAGGGTCTGTCCTCGGTGGATAACGAACATGTGGTGAACGGTTCATGGATTCCCTTCTGGAACCTACTTCCTAGCATGTCTGTGGGAATGGCAGTGCTCTTTAAACATCTCTCCTGTGAGAGGCTCTGGCTCATTTGAGCTGGGTGGAAGAGATAAGGGACCCTCCTCCAAGCCTCTTCCTGTCTCTCTCTTTGCCTCCCCTGCTATCATGCAATGACATCTCTTCCCCATTATTTTGGTGCTGGTGCCAGAAAAATGGTTAACTAGGAGAAAACCACCTCCCCTTCGGTCTCTGCCAATGGTGTGGTAGTGGAAACAGCTCTCACCCGCTCACTGGAGCCCACTGGTACATTTATCAGGAACTTTCAAAGCCTCGAGACATTATGTGAATAGTCCAAAATCAGCCACGGTGGGAGGAGATAGGCAGGACTCTCTACAACCAACCCGGATCCCACTGTTACATATCTACCAGCTTGCCGGGCAACGGTGGCACACCTTTGATCCCAGCTCTTGGGAGGCAGAGGCAGGCAGATCTCTGTGTGTTTGAGGCCAGCCTGGTCTACAGAGCGAGTTCCAGGACATCCAGATGCACAGAGAAACCTTGTCTTGAAAAACTAAAAATTTACCAGCTCACCTTAAGCTCAGCCCTTGTGGTTTGGCAAGAACTGAACTCAGCTATGGCCCTCCCAGCGTGGACGTTTCTCTCACACCTATCCATTCAGTACAGCCCAAGCCTCCCAAGACAGCAATCACTGGTTCATAAACAGGCACACTGTTCTAGCTGACCAAAGAGAAACTCTCCCGGGACTCTTTGGGAAACTACCGAAGGGAGAGACTCCCCTTCACTGAAGTGGTTGGAACTTTCAGGCCCTGGTGAGAAAGCCCTCAGGAGGGAGCAATGTAAGGCGGGAGAAAGAAGGAAGCAGGGAGCCCGGCATTCCACAGTTGATTTCCTGCTCTCTTCCTCTTCTCTGGTTGATGCTGTTCTCAGCTCTTTCAATTATGCAATCTCCTTATCTTCATACCGCTGAGAATATCTTACAAGATTTCTCCAACAGCAGCGAAATTCATATGCCTGTCATTTGTTTTCATTAATCCTTCATCGGAGCCTCTCACACAGCCGAGGAGAACACCGCAAGAGACTGGCTTCAAACAAACAAACAAACATCCACCCGGGAATATCTGTCCCCAGCTGTTAGAGATGCTCCTTGCAGCGCCGGCCTGCACTGGAGCTGAGTGGTACCCTGGCTTCCCTGTGGTCTGTTAAAGACCCTCTCCTGCATTCCTCTGTCCCCACTCTTACCTCCGGTTTCCTTCTCATCACAACTGGCCAGCTGTTAGATTCTGGAGGGCAAGGATGTGGTCCACGTTTTGCCCCTAATGAAAGCAGTAATTCTGAAAGTTCGCTCCTGGAACGTGATGGCCTGGCCATTGTCAGACTCTCCTCATTGAGAACACAAAGAGGCTCTTGCTGCAGCGCCTGACAGGTGAAGACTTTTAGCTGTAGACAAAAAATAACAAGAGTCCTAAAAGCCAACCTTCTCACTTGCTTTGGGATGGGTTCATCCAAAGAGGTCGTCTGGGTGGGTGCCGTGCATGGGGGCACATGTCCTAATTGCCTTTCTGCTGTTGCTGGGAAAAAACACACTGACCAAAAGCAACTTAACGAAGGAAAGGGTACACTTGGTTTCTACTTCCAGGTCACAGTTCATCTTTGAGGGGAGTCTGAAGGTGCGTGGTTGATCGGCAGTTATGATTCACCAGACAAGCTTTAATATATATAATTCAGTTTTAATAAAGGAAAGGAAAGGGAACTTACAAATCCAAGGTTCCAGCGAGGAGGGCAGGAAAACAAAGAGCAGGCGGGCCGCAGGCCCGCAAGATTTTATAAGTCAATATTAGCCTAAGGGGGACACGCCTAAGAGGGACACGCCTAAGAGGGACACGCCTTTAGACCAAGGGGGACACGCCTTACAAAACAAGGTTTTTGGCTAGGCTTCCCCTTCATCTCCCCCTTTTGTCTAAATAAGACAGAACCAAACCAAATACAACTATATTCAATAGGAACAAATAATAAATATAAAATTACAAACAATATTAAGAAGAAACATATAACAAAAGTTTTACTAAGCATTCTATTTCAAGGAGTCTAAATAATGTAGAGGGTAACTACAATTATCTAATCTTCAACCCCATCAAAGATCTGAGAAGGGAAGTAATATTACTTAAGCAACCAGGAAGTACAAACAAGAAACTTCCAAAATGTGCAACAAATGACAGAGACAACTAACTACCTGGGCAGTCACCCAAAGTTTCGTTTTGCAATGTTGAGGCAACCAACTTTGGCTAAGGCCTAACACAACTGACATAACATTTTTCAAAGGCAAGGAACTTTTTGTAGAACTGTCCAACCCTGTCTTGGCAAGATAAGACAATCCTGTTTTTATCCATTTACGGATACTCTGAAACTCTGTCAGTGGTCGAGGTATGGGCTTTTTCTTTGCCTAAAGGCCACTTCTGCCAAGAAGACAAGCTCCCAGTGGAGTGTCTTTGGTGCTCAACATTCTCTCGGGAGTAGAGTGGTGTTGCCAGGAGTGATTGTGTCTCATAAGTATCAAACTCTAGGTTAGATTAAAGGCCATGTTCTACAGCTCTTCAAAGAGGTCGAAGATTATACTATCTATACTAAATATAATTTCTATGTATCTAAAAAACCTGAAAAACAACTGTGCAATAAATGAGGACAATATCCCCAAATGTAAACAATGTCATTATACAAATAATATCAGAGGTAGAAATGTACATTGCAATATGATAAATATCTCAATATAACAATTGTTTTAAACAGAGGTAGAAGCATACTCTCATACAATAGAGGTAGAAGCATACTCGCATACAATGTTCAATATACAAGAATCAACACCAATGCAATTTTCTAATAACAATAATTCACAAATACCAATCATCCCATCAAACCAGGTAATCCCCCCCCCTTTTTTTTTCATAAACACCCCTGAGTCCATATAATACCTCCCCCATCCCCTCAACCCTATACCATCTACTAAATGATGTCCCTAAACCAGAGGGCAAACTCTGTTGGGAGAGGGGGCGTCGTCCTCTAAGATTGCTTCTAGCTGACATGGGGGTGACGTTCTTCTCAGGGGGTTCCATGAAAGCAAATGATGGTAAAATTCCCAGAATAACATTTGGTCGAGGAAATTGTAACTAGCTTCTGAGTGTTTTGAGGAGGTCCGGCCAGAGTGTTGTCAAAATTGTACACCATTTGAAACTGTCTTGTGTAGTTGGTACCAAAAAAAAAAAAAACCAAAATAAAAGGTCTAATTTTAGCGCTATTAAAAACATGACGTCATAGTAACCAGGTGAAATTGATGTTGTGGGGCCCCACGTTGGGCGCCAAATGAAGGTGCGTGGTTGATCGGCAGTTATGATTCACCAGACAAGCTTTAATATATATAATTCAGTTTTAATAAAGGAAAGGAAAGGGAACTTACAAATCCAAGGTTCCAACGAGGAGGGCAGGAAAACAAAGAGTCAATATTAGCCTAAGGGGGACACGCCTAAGAGGGACACGCCTAAGAGGGACACGCCTTTAGACCAAGGGGGACACGCCTTACAAAACAAGGTTTTTGGCTAGGCTTCCCCTTCAGGAGTCAGGGCGGGAACTCAAGCAGGACGCCACAGGGAAACACTGTGTGCTGGCTCACTCACTCAGGCTCAAGGTTAGCTTAGTTTTCTCACACAGTCCAAGACCACCTGCCCAGGGAATGGTGCTGCCTGCAGTGGGCTGGATGCTCCTATATCAATTTGTAATCAAGACAATCCCACAGGCCAGTCTGACCAGGGAAGTTTCCCACTGAAAGTTCCTCTTCAGATGACTCTAAGATGTCAAGTTGACAGGTAAAGCTAAGATGTGGTACCAAGTACTTTTTTTTTACTACTATTGTGGTAAGGAAGAGCATATAACACAAGATCTCTCCTCTTGGAGATGCAATACAGTATTAACGGGAAGAACCACACTATGAGACTGATCTGCAGAACACTGTTATCTTACTGAACTGAAACCCCATACCTGCTGAACAGCCACTCTCCACTCCCAAGTCTCCAGGCTCTGGCAGCCATGACTTTACTCTAGTTTCTGACTTTGATTATGAAAGGATCATACAGCACTGACCTTCCCGTGAGTCTTTCTGTGTAGCATAATATCCTCATATAACCTTTGGACATAACCCCTTGGATAGCATATAACCCTTTAGAAAGCATATAACCCTTTGGATAGCAAAGGGTTTCCTTCCTCAAGGCTGAGTAACGGTCCACTGTATGACTAGGCCATGTTTTCCTTATCCGTTCACATGGCAACGGACACTTAAGCATTCTTCAGAATCCGGATACTGCAAATAGTGCCATCAGGAAAACACGAGTTTCTGCAGAATTCTGATTTCAATTATTTGGAGATAAATACCTGAGAATGGGCTCGTTATCCCATATGGCCATTCTCACTTTTGCATCTCTTGTTATTACACCATCAGATATTATCAGTGCCTATGCCCAGGAGCCCCAAGTTCTCTATGTCTGCTCATAAGCTTTGCTGTTAACTTGTTGTCTTTTATACAATAACACACACACACACATACACACACAAGCCTTCGCAACAGTCAAGAGACATTGCTTCCTTTTGCCTCTGATTCGTACTTCTTAGACAGTTCTCCGAGCCATTTTAAACCAGCAATCAGCCATTCAGCTACCTGAACAAGATATCTGTCTCTGCTTCCAGCCTGCCACCACCTGCCTGGCAAGTGACGTCTGCTGGTGCAGGTGCCTACTCATCTTCAGCTCCTCCAAGCCAGGTTCTCTCATCCCGAGGTGCCATGCTGTATCCTCCTGAGCCTCTGATAGTTAACCCTCGTAAGTCACCAGCGAAGAAGGTCAAAACCATCCCAACATCCCCTGGGCTGGGGTACGGGGACATCCCAGGCAAAAATCTGAATGTTGTAGTAATCACTACCCTTGAGAGTCACGTGGAGAGTCCAAATACCTTCACCCCATTCCCCACCCCCACCAGTGGAGCCAGCAGCTTTGAACGTGGAGCCCCTTCCTTCCCTTAAATACAGAAACAGGAAGCCTGGATGTGCAGCTGTCCTACTGAGGCCATGAGGGAAAGGCCAGGTGGACCACAGCAACACCAGCCAGGGAGAAGAAACAGGGCTCTGTGTGTGCGAACTCTGAGCCCGAAGTATTACTGAGGGGCAGTGAGCATGGTCAGACTCCAGACATGCTCAGAAGGTAGAACTCCTGAGAAGTAGGAGGGAACTCAATGAGGAAGTGAGAGGTGGAAGCCCAGGAACCGCGTCTTAGGTCAGCAAGCTGCCTTAGCGGGCGCCATCGCCTGCAGCAGACAAGCCTGGCAACCTGAGTTCAAGCCCCAGAGCCCACACAATGGAAGAAGGAAATTGACTCTCAAGTTATCTTCTGACCCACACATGTGAGGGGGAGGGAGGGAGGGACAGAGGAAAGGGAGAAAATAAACGTAATTTTTAAAATGAAAACAACAATCACATCTGGAAGCAATGCCATGAGATTAGGGGAGATAGGAGGCACCTGCCAAGGTGGAGAAAAAAACAGAAGCAGGTTTTCTGTAGTCATAATGACAGCAGAAACTGTGACAGCCAGTCCTATAGCATTGCTCTAAGCACTCTCGGGCTGCCTTGTGGGAAGTTTGGATCCTCAACCTTCCCACTGATTGAGAATCCCCAGTACCCTTCCAGTATGCTCTATTTCACTTCAACTGCCTCTGAGATTTGCAAATACAGCCTCTTTATTTGGCATATGTGGCGTGGGGTGGGGTGGAGTGGGGTGATAGTGGTTTGTGTTTGTTTGCGTGTGTGTGTGTGTGTGTGTGTGTGTGTGTGTGTGTGTGTGTGTGTGTTTGCAGGCATGTGGAGGCCAGGAGTTGGTCTCAGGTATCTTTTTCAACCTTTTCGTTCTCCACCTTCTACATTGGCCCAGAGCCTCCACCTGAGCCCGTCAATCTAGCCCGCTGGCTTCAGGGTTCTTCTTTCTGCAGCTCCCACAGGCTGGGACTACCAGCAGCTGCCACACCCACCTAGCATCCGAGCAAACGCTTTATCTGCCGAGCCCTCTCCCCATCTCCACAAAGCCTCCTCATTGACCAAAATTGGGCTAAATGAACTCTCTTGAGACGGCCCTGGGTGCAAAGTACCATTCTTCCCACGGCGTGCTGTGCTCTCAAAACTATCCACGAACTTTCGGACACCACCCATCTCTCTGCTGGGGGCTGACTGTTCCCTGCATGGCATCTCCCTCAGAGAGACAGCTTCTGCCAGTACAAGGTGGGGAAGTGTCAAATACTATTAAAACTTGATTGCTAATTCAAATGCTATTGTGCTTGATACGCTTGTCGTGTAAAGTGCACAATGTAGCTTTAATAAAATTGATAGAACTCCCTTTGAAGATATTTTTGTCACACAGGCACTTGGTAAAACTGTCTCTACCAGGTTCATCTGCCTCTGCCACGTTTTGCTAGTGGCGCGTTTGCGCAAGCTCATCCAGGGCCCAGCAAAGCCTGTTTTCCAAAAGAGAGGCAATGCAGCCTTTCCCTTTCATTTTGCATAATTAGTCAGACCTCCTCCAACTGCCTAATGATGCAGTTCATACCAGTCACCCAGAAACCAAATCAAAGCCATCTTGCATCTAAGCCGTGTGTGATCAAATAAATAACCCACAGAGGTTACAGAAACCAACTTGGGAAGAGCTCGTTAAAAATGCCAAGTCCAAAAGCAGTCTGTTTGAGGAAACATTTCTCTTCCTCTTGCCCAAGTTCAATGAAGATTCTCAGCTTGGGACCCAGGAGTGACAGAGTCGCATTCAGGAATAGGGTGGAGGAGCCCAGCTTGCCGACTTGGAGCACAGCCAGTGTGGAATGGCAGTGATTTCCCAATGGGGGTGCTGAGCAGCTTTGGGGTGGTGCTGGTCTAAGGTGAGAACTAGGAGGTCTCAACCAGACAACAGACTCCAGGAGCTTGGGTCCCATCTCCACGAAAGAGAAACAGTAACATGAGACAGATTACTTTTATGTGTGGCAAAACTGGAAGGAAAGGGACAAAAATTCCTATCTGAAGTGACTGCACAAGAGAAAGAGAGGTTAATAGACTCCAAAAAAAGGTAAAAATATCAAATATAGAGGCTGAATGTAAAGCCCAGTGGGTACAGTGCTTGCCTTGCACGCACGAAGCCTTGGGTTCCACCTCTAGTTTGCACAAACCAGGTATGACGGCACACACTTGTTACCCCAGCCCTCAAGAGCCTTGAGAGCCAGCATCTCAAGGTTATCCTCAGCTACAGCAAGTTCTTCAGAGGGAGTTCTAGGCCAGCCTGAGCTACATGAGACTCTGTTTCAAAAGAAGAAACTGAAAATCAGGAAACTTAAAAGGGCAGAGCTAGCCTCTGATACCGCTGGATTCCAGAACTGGACACTCTCCCCAGGACCCTGCAACCTCTATTCCTTGCCTTGCCTCTCCCCAACATGAGTTTCATTCCCAGACTCTTCAGTTCCCTGGGGAGAAGGACAAAGGCCAGATGTCTCCTGCCTCAACCCTGCTCACCTATTATGTAAATTAAAATAGGACATTTCTTGAAATTATACGGACATTGGTCCATCGTGTTACCAACTGCCCTTCCCTAAGTTCTGCCCTAAATCAATGACGCACTGATTGACACCTGCCCATCACAGTGCCATGGTGACGGGACCACAGGCTTAGACAGGAGACCTAACGTCAATCCTGCTGATGAGGATGGACAGTCCTGGTGATGAAGAAGATGGAAGAAGGCATAGTGGCTGTGTGCACACCAGGGCACAGTTAAAAAAATAAATTACTGGGGTTAATGATGGGAGGGAGGGAGGAGGGAGGGAGGGAGGGGAGGGCAAAAGGAAGGGAGGAGGGAGGGAAGGGAAAAGAACAGATTGAATAGGCTGGCAGTATTGCCCACGTGTCTGGAGCACAGTGGATCTTCAGGAAGGGCCATAAGAGTAGAAGCAGCAAGTTTGACATTCAAAGTTGGCAAGCTAAAGATTCTGGCCTCCTGAGTCTCGTTGAATTTTCAGGGGTGGGTTCAAACCAGTTTATTTCCCTCTTAAGTACACTGAACAGAAAAACAGGAAACAAAAAAATCAGTCTTTGTTTTTTTGCCAATTATTTGTCTTATTCTTTATTTTGTTTTTTTTCGGTGGTTTTTGGGTGGGTTTTTTTTGGGGGGGTATTTTCTTTTGAGTGTGGCTAAACTGCTTCACAAACAGTCCCCTACCTAGTAAAATCTAGAAGGCAGGCCCACCAAATTCCAGATTTACAGCCTGGGAGTCCCCCCAAAGAATAACGGTGCAGAGGTGGCTTTACTGTCACCCCTGATGCCACCTGCCCGGCTGGGTAAACCCATGTGAGGAGCCCAGCTTCTGCCACAGCATGAGGGGTGCTGAGAGACAGGAAAAGTTTGCAACTGAGACCCAAGGAGTTCAGGAGACCTCAGCCTCCACCCAGACACAGGAAGTCGACAAGCCCCAGCGACCATGTTAATTACAGAGACACTATTACTGTCCCCTGTTTTATCATGAATGACACTTGCTGCCCTCAAAAGACACCGCTCACAGGACCTACGAATGACTCAGAAGATGAACAGAAACTTCATTTCCTAATGGGGATTGTAATAAAACTACTAGCTGTTTTTAAGTCAATGTTTTGCTTGTTTGTTTGTTTTTCCTCAAGACAGGGTTTCTCTGTGTAGCCCTAGCTGTCCTGGAACTAGCTCTGTAGACCAGGCTGACCTCTGACTCAGAGATCTGCCTGCCTCCGCCTCCCGAGTGCTGAGTGAGCCACCACCACTGCCCAGCACAATAAATATTATTTTAATGAAAACATGTGACAGTGTTAGAGGCAAAAATTCTCTCTCTCTCTCTCTCTCTCTCTCTCTCTCTCTCTCTCTCTCTCTCTCTCTCTCTCTCTCTCTCTCTCTCTCTCTCTCTCTCTCCTCTCTCTCTCTTCCTCTCTCCCTCAGTCCAAAGAAAATAAGTTCACCCAGCACACTTCAAAGGACCAGCAGGCTTCGCAATAATAGAAGAGCCATCTACATATCAGGAACACTTGTTCTCTGTTCCACATGTTTCCTTTTGAAGGGACCATGATCACAGTGACACACCACATAGGTATGCGTTATCTGATAATGGGTAAAAACTGATGATCCAAATTTTCCAACTAAGACAAAAAGAAAAGTTGCAATTTGTCCCCTTTGTCCCATTGCGCCAGAAATATGGAATCGTTGACATGTGTGACCCAAGCCAGGTCTGTGAGGATTTGTGCATAAGTTGCATATTTCAATAAAACTTTCCTAAGGTCTTGAGAGAGGGCTCAGTGGTGAGGTGCACTGGTTGCTCTTGCAGATTAGCTGAGTGCAGTTCCCAGCACCCACGTGGTGGCTCACAACTCTCTGTCATTCCAGTTCCAGGGGTTCTGGCACCCTCCTCTGGCCTTAGTGGGTAATTCACACACATGGTACATATATTCAGACACACATAAAATAAAATAAATCACACCTTTAAAAAAAACTGGGTGGCTTTGGCTTTTGCACCTATCGCTCCACTGACTTAGAACTAAAAAAAAAAAAAAAAAAAAGAAGAACACTTTGTCAAGACCCCATTAAATTTCAACAAATATGTACCGCTTATTAACAGCTATGGGCACATTTCCATGTTGATAGTTAAATACCACTTTCTCCGTGGGAACGAGTGCTTCACTAGACAAGCAAGAGTGCAAGGGGGCATGCTCCACACCCATTTCATGCCCAGGTCCAGACTTCCCTGAGGATATCCCTGCAGGTGAAGCCAGGCAAGTGAAAAATTGCAGAGCTTGCTCCTGGAACTTCTTCCGCCAAGTTTGCTTCGACGGGACCTCAGGTGTTTCCTTCCCCACCCCCTTGCCAGCACTGAGGACTCCATCCCGTGTAAAAGTGGAACTTAATTTTATTTGAAATTTGTAATTACCGAGCCTGCATAATTTTAAACGTTTAATGGATTCTATGAATTGCCTGAGGCTATTAGATTTTATTACTGTACCAAGAGTCCACAGGGACATTTGTTGAGTGCGGATTACACCACAGGCACCTCATCTTGTCTCTTTCTCTCCCCTCCTCCTCCTTTTTTTTTTAACTTAAATTTATGTATTTATTTGTGCATTTGTCAAGAGAGGTGCATATGCCACAGCTCGGATGTGGTGGTCAGAGGACAATTTACGGGAGTTGGTTCTCTCCTTCCACCATGTGGGTCCCAGGCACTGAACTCAGGCCATCAGACTTGGTGGCAAGCCCTTGACCCACTGCGCCATCTCCTCAGCCTCTCCCACCGTTTCTCCAATGCCACTTTAAAGTCAGGATTTGAGCTGCAGGCAACACAAACCACTCAAACTACTTTGAGTGAAAGGGCAGAAATTTTTTTCCCAGACAATCTGTATGAAGAACAACTTTGTCAAAAGTTTTTTGTTGGGCTGGAGAGATGGCTCAGAGGTTAAGAGCATTGCCTGCTCTTCCAAAGGTCCTGAGTTCAATTCCCAGCAACCACATGGTGGCTCACAACCATCTGTAATGGGGTCTGGTGCCCTCTTCTGGCTTGCAGACATACACACAGACAGAATACTGTATACATAATAAATAAAGAAATATTTAAAAAAAATAAAATAAAAAATAAAAAAAAAAGTTTTTTGTTTTTTTTTTATTTTGCACAGAGCAGCTCGAGCAAGTGTCACGACCCCTCCAGACTCCTGCCCTGTAGACTGCACTTCTAGTTCTCACTCCCACATTTGGGGTAACACACCCCAAAAAACCACAGTGGTAACTCCAGAACCCCAGGGGAACCCACACTCACTTACCATATGGATTCTTCAAGGCGGAGCCTATGTGTTCACACTCAAACACATCTCAGGCTCTGCAGGAAGCTGTCCCACAGCGCCTGTGTCAGCAAGGAAGGCTGGTAAAGTGGCCCCCTCTGCTCTCTGTGGTGGATGATGAGGACTCAGAACATGGATATCAAGCCTAGGGAAACATGCAAAGAGAAAGGAAATTTTAAAAGACTAAGCTATAGTTGGTTAAATTTTTATTTAAAATGTATTGCAGAACCAGTTAGGGAAAAAAAATCTATTTGTCCTCTTTATCCTTCTGGATACACTTAGAAGATATTTGATTCCTGTATTAGGGTTCCTATCACTCTAATGAAACATCATAACCAAAAAGCAAGTCGAGGAAGAAAGGGTTTATTTGGTTTACACTTTCACGTCTCTGTTCATCACTGAAGGAAGTCAGGACAAGAACTCAGCGGTAGGATCCTGGAGGCAGGAGCTGATGCAGAGGTCATGGAGGGTGCTGCTTACTGGCTTGGTCCCCGTGGTTTGCTCAGCCTGCTTTCTTGCAGAACCCAGGACCTTTAGCCCAGGGATAACCCCACCCACAATGGGCTGGATCCCACGTCAATCACTAATTAGGAAAATGTCCCACAGGCTTGCCTACAAACCAACCTTAGGGGAACATTTTTTCAACCAAGGCTCCCTCCTCTCTGATGACTCTAGCTTGAGTCAAGTTGACTTAAGACTAGCCAGGACATTCCCTCAGTCGGGGACAGGGCAAGTTTCCCAGGATGCAAAGTGAGCCTTCTCAAACAAATACAATCCCCACCTTTGGCCAACTAAACCATCAAGAGCTGGCGAGATGGTTCGGCAGGTAAAGCCTCCTGCTGCCAAGCCTGAAGATCTCGATCTAATGCCTAAGCCCACAGAGCAGAAGGAAAGAACTGGCTCCCAAAATTTGTTCTCTGACATCCACACATGTGCTGTATCACACACATACACACACACACACACACACACACACCAGAGAGAGAGAGAGAGAGAGAGAGAGAGAGAGAGAGGGAGGGAGGGAGGGAGGGAGGGAGGGAGGGAGGGAGGGAGGAAGAGAGAGAGGAGAAGAAATGTAGTATTTTTTAAAAGAAAAATACTTTAGAAAAACATCAGAAAGTAAACATGGAACCTAAACTCTCCCTAAAGAATGAATAGAAACATTTTCCTTAGTTGGAACCCTTGGCAGCCCCTCCCATTCCTCCGCATAGGTATGAGAGAGCTTTGTGAAGTTTCTTGTGGTGTTGACTAACATCTTGACAGATGTTGACAGTTGTGAGCATGTTTTGATACTTACACTCAATTTGTTTGACTTCTATGCTACATGGAGACTGGACAAACATACTCCAGAAGCTACGCAAAAAAAAGGAAGAAAGAAAGAAAGAAAGAAAGAAAGAGAGAGAGAGAGAGAGAGAGAGAGAGAGAGAGAGAGAGAGAGAAAAGAAAAGAAAGGAAAAGAAAAGAAAAACCGGCATAATGGTGCACAGCTGGGACCTCAGTACTTTGGGGCTGAGGCAAAGGGACTGTGAATCACGGCTCCTCTGAGGAGCAGATGAGATGTGATAAAGACAGATCTGTGCCTGTCCCAGGACCACGCACTGTCTCCCTGGTGGGAACTAGGGCTCAGCATCTTCCCAGCAGCAGGAGGGGCCTCTGTCCTCACCCTTGCTGGCTGAGGCAGTCACACTAAAGACTCCCAGTGCTGACATATGTGGGTCCCGCCGGCACAAAATATGTATGGGGAAAAATATACACGCTACCTCAGAACTGTGGTCGTGTTCCCTTTGAGGGTTCAGATTAATGGGACATTTCCTGGATGTGTTCTGTTTTGTTTTCTGAGTGTTCTACTAGCTACATACACTTCAATGGGGTTTTGGTTTATGTGTGTACACGTACATGTGTGTACATGAGTGCACGTTCATGTGGAACCTTAAGTGTGTGCAGGGCAGAGCTCAGTCACCCTCAGGTGCTGCTCCCCAGGGACCAGGTACCATGTTTCATGTACACACACTCTCTCATTGGTCTGGAGCTCACCAAAGAGGCTAGGCCTGACCAAACACCAGGGATCCTCCTGTGTCCACCTCTTTAGCTAGGGTCACAAGCAGGCAACCCACGCCCAACCTTTTATATGGGTTCTATTTTATGTGTATGAGTCTGTCTGTATGTTTGTGTGTAATATATGTGTGCAGTGCCTGTAGAGGCCAAAAGAGGGGTGGGAGAGAGGAAAGAGAGAGCGAGAGGGAGATCAGCAGATCTCTGGCGAGGAGGCTGGAAGTGAACCCAGGTCCTCTGGAAAAGCAGCCAGTGTGCTTAACCTCCAAGACCCCTCTCCAGCCCCGCATCTTACAATTTTTAACCTGAAGGTGATCAATGTTTGTTTGTTTGTTTGCTTGGGGTGTCATGAATTTAGTTTGATTAGCTAAAAAGAGAAGCCAAATCTATAAGCATCTGTGACTTGAAACAAAAAATACATCTAAGTTCAGTAGCATCTGTGCCCACAGAGAGGAGCAGAGGGGAGCTGCAGCACCCAGAGGGTGAGATGGGAGCACGAATCAGCATCCTCCCAGAGCAGATGGTGGAGTGGCTCAGCGGTTGCCATGTGACTGAATGCAGAGAGTGAGGAGTCAGAGGATGAGGATGAGAGGGTGTGGGAAAGAGGAGGAGAGGGAGAGAAGAGGTGAATCTGGGGAGATGGGCAATGTTTCTAGTGATCATACTGATGGAGGAGAGTTATCTGTCTATGTTTCCTTTATTGGTTAATTAATAAAGAAAACTGCCTTGGCCCTTTAAGAGACAGAAAATTAGGTAGGTGGAGTAGACAGAACAGAATTGTGGGAACAAGGAAGTAGAGTTGGGGAGACGCTTCAGGCAGTCGCCATAGTGAGTCTCCATGCTTCTCCTCTCCGAGATGGACCCAGATTAAGATCTCTCCTGGTAAACCACACCTCGTGGTGCTACCCAGATTACTAAATATGGGTTAAAAAAAGATGTAAAAATTAACCAATAAGAGGCTAAAACTATGGGCCAGGCAGTGTTTTAAAAAAATACAGTTTCCGTGTAATTATTTCGGGTGTAAAGTTAGCCGGCGTCCGGGTGGCAGGACGCAGCCCCGCCGCTTCACACTACATCATACAGTGACCATACAGGGACAGAAGGGACAGCGGGAGCATGTGGAACAACACAAACCATTATTTAAAAACTCCACCTGGGGCTGGAGAGGTGGCTCCATGTTACGAGAATTAGCTGTTCTTAAAGAGGGCCTCTACAGGCACCTGCAAACATGTGACATATACACACACCTACATGCACACACACACACGCACACACACACACATTAATAAAAATACAACTTTTTTAATGTGTGATGTGGGACTAGGAGATAGTGCAGTAGATAAAATGCTTGCCACAAGCACAGGGACCTGAGGTCCGTTCCCACATCCATGTCCAAAGCTGATGACAGTGACTTGTACTCCCAGCAGAGACAAGGAACATTCTGAGGCTCACTGCCGCCTGAATTTACAAGCAAGCCGGGTACCAAGGAGAGACCCTGTCTCAAACAGGAAGGTGGACAGCTCCAAGGAACACCCCTGCAGGTGCCCTCTGACCTCCACATGCACACAGATACCTACAAAAACCACACCAAGGCATATGTGCACATACAGAAGTGTTATATATACAAAATACGTCATTGATGAAATGTTTATTTCTTGAATTTTGCCAAAACATCTGTCCGTGTATTACATGGGTACTTAAAAAAATTTTTTTAATGATTTCAGGAAAGATTTCTCAAGCACACTATGATGGAAACCCTTGCCCGGCACAGAAATCCTTAGACTTAGGGACCTAAATTTCGCATGCCTGCTCTATCACTCTCATAGGAGACTTGAGCTCTAAACTATAACAGCTTCAGAAATGTGGGATACAGTGAGACAAGTTAAATAAAGAAAAACTGCCAGGCGTGGTGGCGCATGCCTTTAATCCCAGCACTGAGGAGGCAGAGACAGGCAGATCTCTGTGAATTCAAGGCCAGCCTGGTCTACAGAGTGGGTTCTAGTAGAGTCAGGGTTTTGTAGAGAGACCCTATCTCAAAAAAAAAAGAACAAGCAAGAAAGGATGGAGGGAGGGAGGGATGGAGGAAGGGAGGGAAAGAAGGAAGGAAGGAAGGGAGGAAGGGAGGGAGGGAGGGAGGGAGGGAGGGAGGGAGGGAGGGAGGGAGGGAGGGAGGGAGGAAGGAAGGAAGGGAAAGAGGGAGGGAAGAAGGGAGTGAGGGAGGGAGGGAGGAAGGAAGGAAGGAAGGAAGGAAGGAAGGAAGGAAGGAAGGAAGGAACAAAAGCCATTGATTTGTGTTGTTTTCTTTTCTGACCATGGGGAGATTATATTTGTCTTTTTTGGAGGTGGTGTGGCTTGGTGAAATTTTTAAAATGACAGTGTCTCATACAGCAGGGTCTGAGATGAGTCTAAAGAGAAAGACATAAAAGCCAAAATAAGAATCAAAAGGGAAAAGGGGTCAGAGTTTGTGTGGGCAGGGTGAGCTTCAGACACAGACTCCTGAAAAACAAATTGAAAGGTTGTTCTGGAAACGATTCAGAAACAAAAGTCCTGGAAAACTGGACAGAATCTCATCCCCAGCCACACGGCCTCTCTTTTGTCTCTTCACAAAGGATTTAGGCGGACAAGCAGACAGAATTAATATTTACAATTTATTTCCTTTGAGTGGTAATGTATATCAAGAAACAATAGCCCAAAGACCTATGGGATTGCAGTAATTTAAACTTATGTCTTTTGCCTCTGTCGTGCCAGTGTGCCACGGGGACTTCACACATACGGACAGATTTGGGGTCATGTTATACTTCTTAAAATGGAATTTCACACATAGAATCTAAAAAATAAAACAATGTCTGGGAGAAAAATCTCATAACATGTTCAACAAGAATTGTATCAGAATTCATAGCCCCATCGTCATTTTTATTATTAGTTTTGTAAAAAAAAAAAAAAAAAAAAAAAAAAGAAAACGTTAAATACACAACTAAATAGCGCCCTCTAGTGAGGCACGCTGCGTATAGAAAGCACTCAGAATCTGACCTATTTCCAGAAAATGCCTTCTCGGGTTTGCTGCAAATAAAATCAACTGTGCTTAGAATGTAGTCCTTTAAATCGGGGTGCCCTTCTCAGTGCCACCGTCCTCATTATCGGCTCTCCTTTACGGCGAGTGAAATGGCACGGGTTAGTCTTTACAACGTCTTTCTCTTCTCGGGGAACATCAAGACTTTGACCTCCATCACTTACAGTATTCAGACAAGTTCTTTGTTTGGAAATGCCTGCTTGCTTCCACCACTCCAGACACATGACGACGGAGACACTGACTGTAGGTTTTTCCATCTCTTGCAGGCTCGGGGCAGAGCTACCGTGTCTTCTTAGGGGCTGGTGATAACATGGTGACTACCAAATTTAAAGCCATGTTTGGGCAAGATGGAGGTGAGGAGAAAGCCAGATTCGGCGTATTTCAAGTACCCAGGCCTCGCAACCTCTGTGCGGCCATTAATCTTAGTATCTCTCTGCTCAGAACATGGAACAGCTCTCTCTCTCTCTCTCTCTCTCTCTCTCTCTCTCTCTCTCTCTCACACACACACACACACACACACACACACACGCACACACACACACACATACACACACACACACACACGAGGGAAAAACAGTATTTCAAAGCTACCGAATTGAGACAGTCTGGAGCACAGTCGGAAAGTCAACCACAGGGGTCCCAAAACGAGGTTCCCAAGGCGACATCCACAAGAACTTTTACCACAGGAGTCTTCCAAGAGCATCAGCCCAGGGTCTGCCCTTCGGGGCCTTGAGCATGTGACCACCTCATCTGCCCATCTTTCTTTCTAACATTTGTCTTTAAGCAGCTTGACAATCATTTAAATAAAGGAAGACCAAAATCTTGCCACGAGCACAAACTAACCATCAAATAAGTAAAATGAAAACCCGCTTGTAAAGAGAGCAAGGCTGATGTGGGAGAGAGGGAGTCAGGTCAAAAGAGCATCCAGTGGAGCGAAATGTGGATGGCCGTTTTTATAGAAATCGGTGAAGAGCATCCTCCAAAAATTAAAAATACATATGACCCAGCTACGGCACTCCGAGGTGTACACCCTAAGGACTCCGTGCCTTCCCACAGAGACACTTCATCTACCATATGACCCAGCTACGCCACTCTGGGGTGTACACCCTAAGGACTCTGCACCCTCCCACAGAGATACCTGTTTTCCACACATTGTTGCGTATTCACAACAGCAAGCAAACGAGATCAGCCTAGACGAGCAGGTATGAAAATGCGGTACAGACCTACACAACAGAATATTAGTCCGCTGAAAAAGAAGATAAACTCAAGAAAACTGCAGGAGAATAGATGTGGAAAGCATAGCACGAGGTAGCCCAAGCCCAGGGCGACATAAAACACACATTCCCCCTCTCGTGCGGGTCGGAGCCTAGAATTTAAGCACGCACTTGTAGGCAAGCAATGCGAGGAAAGTCTTCAACACCTAGGAAAGAGACCAAGAGAGGGTAATATTAGAGAGAAACGTACAGAGCAGCAAAAGGACACATGAGACGTGAAGAATCCAGTGGAAGAGGCTACGAGACCGCCATGGGAGAAGTGGAAATAAGAAATCAGACATGAGAGTCAGAAAGCAAGACAGAGGTTCAGGCCTGTGAGATGGCCCAGAGGGTCAAAGCACTTACCTCGGACCCTCACCACCTGAACCCCACCCCTGAGACCTGAAGGAGAGAACTGGCCTCTGACCTCTACATGGAGGCTGTGACATGCATATCCCACTACACACACACACACACACACACACACACACACACACACACACATATGCGCGTGTGCGCGCACGCGTGCGCGATAAATAAATAATAGAAAGCAGGACACAGCCTCACGTGGCGCATCCACCAGGAACCACTGTCTTTGGCCCGTTCTTCACTGTGTTGCACGATGCCAGTGAGAGGCAGACCAGCCTGCGCTGAGAGAACAGGTCACCTTTGTCACTGTCACCAAACACTTGGGAAAACTACTTAAGAAAGGAAAGTTTACTGTGGCTCATGGATTCGAAGATTCAGTTCCTGGTCAGCTAGATCCATGGGAAAGCCTGGCAGACAGGTCACTGTGGAAGGCCTAGACAAACAAGCCTGCTCTCTGCCCTAAGACCAGGAGGCCGTAAGAGACTGAGCTCAAATCAGGAGACATCAATGGCAGAGTGGGGAGGTTGGAGTGGGGGTCAGCCATCTGGGGTCAAGGCACTGGAGATGAAACACCGGTCTAGTACACTGCCAGTTGGTGACAGTCAAGTTGACACAAGCCTAGACGTATCTGGGAAGAGGGAGCCTCAACCGCGGAGTTGCTTCCCTCAGAATGACACAAAGCCTGTGTGACGTTCTCTTGGTTAACGATTGATGTGGGAAGGCCCAGCCCAATGGGTGGTGCCACCCCAAGGCAAGTGGGCCTAGCTTGTGTGTGAAAGCAACCTCCAGGAAGCAAGCCAGGAAGCAGCGTTCCTCCACGGTCTCTGCTTCGGCTCCTGCTTTGAACTTCCATCCTGACTTCCTTCATGGCAGACTGTAAGATGAAATAAACTCTTTCCTCCCCAGGTTTCTTCTGGTCAGGACAGCAATAGAAGGCAAACTAGGACAACTATTGCCCACCACGTTATCATGGCAAGCAGGTACCCTCTCGGTGCCTCAGTAGCTGCAAAGACAAAAGAGATGAGGGTGCTGGCAGAGGTCTTTATCTCTTAGGGCCACCACAAAGGATGGGTTAGCACCAGAGGAGGGTGTCTACAATGCAAGGCACCTGGTGAGGGACAGGGACATCCTGAAATGCAGGAAGAGTTCCACGTGTGTAAAGTCCCTTCCTCCTCTAACTATTAGATGTCCCCTCTTCTAAGGGACACTTACAGGAGTGACTGAGATGGGATGTCCAAGGCCAATAAGGAACCTTTGGACTCAAGGTTGCCCCTTAAGGTGCTCTTCAACCTCTTAGCTCATACACAGTGTCTACTAGATGGCCCAGGGAGTCCCTGACCTCATGCATAAGGTCATCCAGGGTTTCAGTTCCAGAAGGCCAGCCTGCAAGCAGATAGCTCCCTGCTGGCCAGCACAGCTCTCTTTCACGTGATGGCACGGGATAAAGCTACCAGTGGAGCTAAGCACTGGATTTTGGTGATTGTCACCAATGCTGGACGCAAGGCACATCAATCAAGGTTTTGAGCTAAAATAAACCCCTGCCTTGCGGGCCCTTGCCAGGTTCTCTTTTGCCCACCTGTACACACACCACAACACTGCTCTTGAGCAGCTGAGGACAATGGAGGTAGTGTCTTCACACTGCCAGTGAAGGCAGCATTCCACACACCAGGTGGCCCTCTGGTACCCACACCTGCCTCAAACACAAGTTTGCAAGACTGTGCCTCTCTTGCCTGTTATACATAATAGCACTGACATCTGCTTTTCCCGCTGGGTCCAAGGACTGTGTGCCTGAGCTCAACCTTGATGCTCATTCTCTCCTTGGTGATGACATAAGGAAGGTCAGGTGAGATCAACACACCAGGAACGTGATGATAACCACCTAATGAGTCCTAGAGTTGGCAGCATCCTTCTCCACCTGTACACTCAAGCTCTGAATGACAAATTTGCCGAGATCAGGAAACATGTAACTGTTGTGTCCTTCTGAATACACTGGGTGTGGTGGTTTAAGTAAAATAGAAACTTGATTACACTGAGACGCTCATATACTTCTAGGAGTGTCTGTGAGACTGTCTCAAGAATCCAGTGGACCGCCTTTAATCCCAGCACTTGGGAGGCAGAGGCAGGCAGATCTCTGTGAGTTCCAGGCCAGCCTGGTCTACAAGAGCTAGTTCCAGGACACCCAGGACTACTACACAGAGAAACCCTCTCTTGAAAACCAAAAAAAAAAGAGTCCAGTGGACCATACAGCTGGGTGGTAGTGGTGCAAACTCGGGAGACAGAGGCAGGTAGGATTTCTGTGAGTTCAAGACCAGCCTGCTCTACAGAGTAAGTTCCAGGACAGCTAGGGCAGCACAGAGAAACCTTGTCTCAAAAACCATGAAAAAGGGGTTTTTATGACAACCCTGACATCACAAATGGATTCATCCCAAAGGATTCAGAGTACGATGGTGTAATTGGGACATGATAAAAGCTAAGTAGCAGGGCCTAGCTGTACTCCTCTCCCAGGATGATGTTGGCTGTTGTGACAGGCCTGCCCCACAAGAGCCACACCCTTTGCAATCACGAGCCCAGGTTGATCATACCTCCTTTTAAGTTGCTTTGCTCCAGCATTTGGTTCCATGGACAAAAAAAAAAAAAATCCTGACTAAGTGAAAGTAATTATTATGTAACAGCTTTGAGACAGGGTTTCTCTGTGTATCTTTGGTTTTCTTTTAATTTTCATTTGAATCTGTTTTATTATGTATCTTTTTCTGAGCACATACATTTTTAATCTGCTAAGCAGCATGACTAGGATTAAAGCTACAGTTTTGGCGGACATCTCCACCATCTTCTTTAGCTTTCTGAGAGTCTAGCTTCATGGCAGAGGTACTGGTGAGAGCCATGTTTATTGCCATAACTCTGTGGAGTTTCTAGATCCACACCACCACCAAGAAGCCTGCCTCCAGCTGCTCATAAGCACCACTCAAGTATTTTGTGGCACAGCCTCTTCAAAGACCTGCAAGGTTTTTGCCACTAACGCTGAGTCAGGAAGCCTCTCTTAAAGGAGCCATGCCCCTGCTTGTCTCTAGCAAACAGAGCCCACCTGAGAAAATGCTGCTACCAAGAAGCCATGCTTGACTCTGTTCTTTTCTCTCTAGAATTCTTTCTTTCTTTCTTTCTTTCTTTCTTTCTTTCTTTCTTTCTTTCTTTTTTAAAGCTTTCTCAGGCTTTATGTAGAAAGTCTTGCTAAATGTTTGGATGCCATTTGTGGATGGAGATTGTGCTTTCATTCCCCAGCTGCCCTGATCCAAAAAATCACACAGAAACTATATTAGTTACAACACTGTTTGGCCAGTGGCTCAGGCATGTTCATATCTAGCTCTTACATCTTAAATGAACACATTTCTATTAATCTATGTATTGCCACTAGACTGTGACTTACCAGTAATGTTCTGGTATTTTTCTCCTTCAGTGGCTACATGGAGTCTCCTTGACTCTGCCTACTCTCTCTCTATCTCTGTTTGAATTTCCTGCCTGGCAGGAATAAAGGAGTCAAGGTGGAGTCAAGGAGACTCCATGTAGCTGATGAAGGAGAAAGATGCCAGAACATTACTGGTTAGCCACAGCATCATGGCAATACATAGATTAATAGAAATGTGTTCATTTAAGATATAAGAGCTAGCTAGGAATATGCCAGGTTGTGATTAATATAGTTTCTGTGTAATTATTTGAGTCAGGGCGGCCAGGAAACAAAAGCACAGTCTGTGTCCACATTTCCAAACCAAACAACCAGGCCTTTGTAAGGCAAAAGCAGTCGATCATAGAGCTGGGATGAGCAGGAGCAGAAGGCACTGACATTGTATTGAGAAAGGGAAAAGTCTCCATTAGGCTGCAAACAGAATGAATCCTGCCTGAAGGCCCAGAAACATCAATTTTACCATCAGCATTCACAAGAGGTGACTATTGAAACCTAGGTCATTGTGCAAACAAACAAATCCCAGGTGGTCTCTTGAAAGGAAATACTTCGGGCATTCATATAAATAATAATGTTTCTCAAGTTTGAATAATGAAACCAGGAAGGCAAGAGTTATACTCATGATACTTGACTTTCTTTTAAAATAAAATAAATAAATCTACTTCAGGGGAAAAATGTATTCTCTTGGGTGTGAACGCGAAGGTTAAGAAATATTAGCAGTCTATTTATATATGTGGCTTTTACATTTCTACCATAAAACAGAAACAAAAAAGTAGATGTTGCATAAAAAAAATTGCCATGCTTCCCCTGAAGTATGTATTAAAATATACCTGGGAGAAGTTTAAAAAACAGAGGATTAACATAGACGGCTTCTCCGTTCTGTGATTTGTTGAAAAGTGGGGTTGGGAGGAAGAGCACAGAACGCTACAAAACTTATGGCACTGGAAGGATAACTTTATGTAATCAAAAATTCATGCCTGGTGCTGGAGAGATGGCTCAGCAGGGAAAGGTGCTTGCGGCCAAGCCTGATGACCTGAGTTTGAGCCCTGGATGGTGGAAGGAGAGAACCGGCTCCCACAGTTGTCCTCCGACCTCCACACATGTGCCATAGTTCCTATACATACACCCAAAATAAATAAAATGTAATTTTTGATCCACACTTAATTATGTTGTAAACATTAAAATCAAATTGTGCTAAATCACTTCTGATTCGGCAAACGTTTGATTGGCAGTCTTTGAATTCATTCATCAGAACATCAGTTGGGCTACAGAACAATTTAGCACTGTATGAGACAGATGGGCGATATGAGCGTGCAAATGGCATGCGTGTACCCAAGGTCTCACCTTCCCGTATGCAGTAACAACATTTAAGAAGCATGGATGTTGGCTTTTTTTTAGTTCCATTTTCTTTTTATTTTTTTAGATTAATTTTATTTTATTTATTTGTGAGTGTGTGCATACATGCCTTCAGGGGCCCTTAGAGTCCCAAAGAGGGTATCAGATCACCTGGAGCTAGAGTTTCAGGCAGTTGTAAGCATCCTGATAATAGGTGCCGGGAACTGAACCCAGGTCCTCTGGAAGAGCAGCAAGCTGCTTAACCACTGGGCCATCTCTTCATCGTGTTCTGAAGCTGCATTTCTTTTCTTGTTATGTTTGCTGCCCTAATGCAGTGGCTGTCTGGCCACTTCAATGGCAATAGATCACACAGAAATGCAAATACTCTTCCCCGAATCCTACCCATGATTCAAATTCCCAAGAAGCACTTCTGGATGAGTTTCCATCCATCCTCTCAGCCTAACTTTAAGTCTGTGAGTTATTTTTCTAGGCACTGTCAAGAAGAGAGCAGTTCGAGGAAATGAAGAAGGGAGAAAGAGGAAGAGGAGAGGGGTAGAATGAGAGAGTGAGGGAAGGGGGAGAGAAAGTGGGGGACGGAGGGGAGAAGGAGAGAGGGAGACAGAGAGAGGGGAAACTGTTTGGGGGGTCATAGTTGAGAGTGCACAGTTCATCATGGTGGAGGAGGAATGGCATGGCAGAAGCGGGTCGTTGCTGGAGCAACGAGATTGACTAAAGCAGTTGGTTATATCACAGGAAGCAGAGGGCTCAGGTCTTACTATATCCAATTCAGCCCACCTTCCCAAGTGACCAACTTCCGCAAGAAAGACACTGGCTTCTAAAGCAGTGGTTCTCAACCTGTGGGTCGCAATCCCTGGGGGGGGGGGGGAGTGAACAACCCTTTCACAGGCTCACCTGAGACCAATGGAAAATACAGATGTTTACCTTATTATTCATAACAGTAGCAAAATTACAGTTATGAAGTAGCAATAAAATAATTTTATGTTTGGGGTTCACCACAACATGAGGAACTGTATTAAAGGTCACAGCATTGGGAAGGCTGAGAACCACTGTCTTAAAGGCTTCACAGTCTCCCGAACAGCAGCATCGACTGAGGACCAAGTGTCCAAATACATAGTCCTGTGGCACATTCCACATTCAAACCACGGCAAACAATTGGTCAATTAAAAAACAAAAAAAAAAGACACATTGACTCCATCCCATCATCATTTGCAAGTATTATACTAATTAAAACTTAAAAATCATCATGGCAATGGTGGCGCATGCCTTTAATCCCCGCACACAGGAAGGAGAGGTAGGCGGATCTCTGAGTTTGAAGTCAGTCTGGTCTGCACAGTGAGTTCCAGAACAGCCAGGGCTATGCACAGACAAACCCTGTCACAAAAATAAATAGACAGACAGACAGACAGACAGACAGACAGACAGATCATTTAAATCCTGGGGCTGGAGAGACAGCCTGACAGCTTGTCAGCTAAGAACACTGGCTGCTCTTCCATAAGACCTGAACTTGGTTCCTAGCATCCAGGACAGACAGCTCACAACTGCCTCCAGCTCCCATTCCAGGAGATCTGAAAATGTCTGTGGAACTGGAGAGATGGCGCAGCAGTTAAAAGCACTGGTTGTTCTTACAGAGGACCAAGGTTAAATTCCCAGCACCCATGTGGCAGCTGATAACTACCCAGTTCCAGGGAATCCGAATCCTTTTCTGGCCTCTGAAGACGCTGGGCACCCAAGTGGTGCTCCAACTACTTGCAGGCAAAGTTCTCATACACAAAAATAGAAATAAATCTTTTTAAAGTATTTGTGCTAAAATGCCTTAGACAACTGTCTCAAACCTTTCTCTTTGTTTTGATACAGAGTCTTTTGTGGCCCAGGCTACCCTCTAGCTCTGTGTATAGTTGAGGATGACCTTGAACTCTGAACCCTCCCACCTCCACATTTTAGGTACTGAGATTACAGACCTGTGACATCAAACCTGGATTATGTGGTTCTGAGAATTGAACCCAGGGCCTCACACGTGCTAGACAAGTGCTCTACCAATGGAGCTACGGCCTCAACTCTTCCCTCAAATCTCAACTTGACCTCCTTTGTTTATTCTCCACACCAGTATCTTTGAACTACTCATCCTAACCAATGGGATGGGTCAGCTGGTCAAACCTGATGACCCAGTTCGAGTCCTGGGTCCCACAGTGGAGGGAGAGGAAATAACTCCTGAAAATTATCTTCTGGCCTCCACATCCATGCTGCTATACATACGGGCTTGCATTCACACACATTGTACACATGCGCGCGCGCGCACACACACACACACACACCTAGTAATTATGATTATAAAATTACCCCCAACAATTCTACATTGACACACTTACCTATTTATAAGTAATGAAAAATACACACACATGGTAAATATATCAAATTATAATAGTGAGGAACTGTAGACAGTTGCCTTCTGTAGGGAATGGCTAATAAATTTTATTAGGGTCATAGCCCCAGGAAACGCAGCTCTCAGTCGCCGTCATTCTGATAAAACTGCCTTTCTGACATGGAAGTTTATTATCCTTGGCTTAGCACTGAATGTGAGATGCACTCGGAATTCAGACAGTGCAGGAGGATCTCGGGGTAAATAAACACTTGCGGATATATTTGAGCATTGTTTGCATTTTTATAACAAGGCTGCTTGTTTGCGTAATGCATTACTTTAAACCGTTGTCTGAAGGATCCAGAGGGGAAGGGGAAAGTCACCTGTTAAAAAAGGACCTGTGGGAAGTTTGCTTTTCTGTATCGATCCTTAGATTTTATCACTCTCTTTAAATTCATATACAAAGCAACAGTTTTCACTACGGCATTTGCATAAATACATCTCTTTTTGCTGTTCTGAGACAGTCTCATGGAGCCCAGGCTGGCCTCCAGCTAACTATGAAGCCAAGGCTAACCTGATCCTCTTGTTTCTACCTTCCAAGCGCCAGGATTTCAGGCATGCGCCAGCACATATGGTCCGTGTGGTGATAAGGATGGAACCCATGGCTTCATGCGTGATAAACACATGCTCTATCAGCAGCTGAGCCATGACTGCAGCCCCCACAGTTCATCTTTATTGCCCTTCCCCCCACGCTCTTCCCGTCTCCCTCTGTCCTTTTCCTTCCTGTCCCCTTCCTTACGCAGTAGCCCTGCTTTTCTTTCTCACCACAGACTCTCCAAAGCCCTCTTTCTTCCTACCTGCTTCCCCTCATGATCCCTCTCTCAAGACTTCCCTATCCCCCTCAGGGCCCCTTCTATAGCTGCACGATGCCCCATGCGCACGTATGTACACATACACAGATTTTAATTTTAATGTCTCTCTGACATGCACATGTATGTACACATACACAGATTTTAATTTTAATGTGTCTCTCTGAGATACTCTGTTTAAGCTAACAATTTCCAGCCCCAGCTGTTTGTCTACAGATGTCACGACTGCATTTTCCTTCATGGCTGAGGAAAATCCCTTCTTTACCCATTCATACCCAGATGGACACCTAGGCTGGTTCTACTTCCCCACTGTTGTGAACACAGCAGCAACAAACACAGACAAGCAGGTGCTTCTGTGGTAGGATGTGGCGTCCTCTAGGTGTGTCCCTAGACATGGTACAGCTAGGTCATATGGCAGCCATATTTGCAATGTATTTTTGTTTGATTTTTACCTATTCATGAATAAAATTTAATTTTAGATTCCACATGTGAGTTCATGAAGTAATTTTTTGTGCCTACAAAGCCTTCGCTCTCAACCAATACACTGACCTATGTTCACACTGCCACAGAAAAAAATGGTTCCTTATTCCATAAGGATATGGAATTCAGGGTCTAGGGGTAGCTCTCCTGATAGAATGCTTGCCCAGCATGCACAGAGCTCTGAGTTCAGTCCCCAGTATCACATAAAATTGGGAATGCAATCACTTATGAGGTATCAGCAGAAGGATCAAAAGTTTAAGGTCATTCTTGGCTGTGTAGTGAGTTTGAAGTTAGCCCAGATCACAAGAAATCCTATGGCAAATACACACACACACACACACACACACACACACACGTATGTGGGGGAGTATGAGATGAGAGAGAGAACATGATGTAGTATTACAGCATGATCCTCTAATACATGCTACACACAAACATATAATTTCCTAAAAGTAACAAATATTTAATTCTTGACATCAGAATTGGATGTGGAGGTTTTTAATCACATTCTAAGTACTTAACAGCAAAATAAGCAAGAAAAAGAAGAAAAGATGCAAATCCCATGTTATAAAATTGTATCTCAAATTCCAGGATCCCAAGTCTTACCTCAATGGGCCTTTCAGACTTCTTATCCTTGTCTGCCTCTAGCTGTGTGGCAATCTCTGTCCTCGTCCCTTCAGAGGCAGGAAGCAGAAAAAAATGAAAATATATAAACATGCAACTGGAGACCATCTGAAACTGAGGATCAGGGACAAACGCAATGTCCACATTACACGCAGAAAGCATTTTCAGAATTTTTCAACATTAGTACTTTGGGGGGGGACATGTCATGAATACATTAACTTAAACCTTTGTCATCTAATGTGGGATGTTCTTCCGTATATATGTTGCTCTATTGGTTGATGAATAAAGCTGTTTTGGCCAATGGCTTAGCAGAGTAAAGACAGGTGGGAAATCCAAACAGAGATAAAGAGAGAGTAGACAGAGTCAAAGAGAAGGACATATCAGAACCTTACCAGTAGGTCACAGCCTCATGGTGATACACAGATTGATAGAAATGGGTTAATTTAAGATGTAAGAGATAGCTAGGAACACCCTAGAGTCATTGGCCAAACAGTGTTGTAATTAATATAGTTTCTGTGCTATTATTGGGATTGGGTGACCCAGAAACAAATGAGCGGTCTCTGCCAACAGTCACTGACCTTCAAGCTTGGACTCAGCACAGTGTCTCTCACCCAGGGACAGCAGATGGTCACAGTTCCCACCTCAGTGGCTCCAAGAGCACATCAGGGCACCAAGCCTGGTGCTGGGCCTTGAAAGTGTGTTTATTCCAGAGCACAGCTGTCCTACCATCCCTGGCTCAGTGACACACCCTTCACCTCATATTGTCGGCTGCTGGGGGACACTGGTTCTGAATACTGCCCTTGGCCAAGTAGCACAGCAGATTCATGGTGTAAACATTAAAAAATAGAAAAAGTAGAAGATATATGAGGAGAGAAAGCAGACTCTGACAAACAAGGTAAGAACGGAAGAGAACATTCTGAGAGGGCATCTCCACCCACAGTTCTTAGACATTGAATTTTAGTCTGAGACACCATTCTAGAACTTTCTTGAGGGTTTTCAAAAAGTTTGGTTTTTGTTTTTTTGGTTTTTTTTTTGGTGGAGGGGATGTAACAGATCCTGCCAAAAATGAACTCTCAAATAGTATATGTCGGAAGAAAATGGACACGTTGCTCCAGAAGGTAAGCCTTGACTCTAACAACATGGCTGGCATTTCCCATACCCTTCCCCAAATTAATAATTACACATTTTAGAGAGGAAGCAGACAAATTGCTGTTTTGACATAATTAATTTGGCACATCTTTGCTGTTATGAAATTATCATCGCTGCTCAGTCACACTTTGATGTGTACATGTCAATAGGGTGAGTGGAGGTGGGGTTTGTCAGCGGTTTCCAGGAGAAAAGTCATTTATTTTTATGACTGCTGTGTAAACATGGCACCAAGTGTCCACATGGCACTTTGGAGGAATCCAAATGGCTTCATCAAATCCAAGGGAAGGAAAATCCTAATTACACATATCAGGGGGTGGCTGACTATCACTTAGCAGAAGTCCTTTGCTAAAATTTAATGATCATTGGGGCTTTTTTGTCAGAATATTCCAAAATATGAACTATTGTTGGGACAAAGAATACATAAGACTACACACACACACACACACACACAGGAAGAAGCAGGAAGATGGCTTTCTTCAGGAACCAAACAGACTAGCACATGGTAACTGGATTTCCCAAACTCCAGAACGAGGAGAAACAAATGTCTCGGGTGCTCGCTGGACACCGCCCCAGTCTTTCACCGGAGGTGCCTCTGAACTGCACCCATGATTGGAATTACTGCTGCAGCTCCACCCCTGAAGCAATCGTGTGACCCCAGACAAGGTACTTCCCTTGGCCCTCATAGAGTCTGTACCCAACTGAAATCAAATTGCTATCAATTTAAAATACTTTCATGGCTATAAAATGAGTCTTCCTACACCTCCTAAGCCTCCCCCCAAACAGCACCACCAACTGTAGGTCAGCTATTCAAATGCCTGAGACCATGGGGAACATCTCATCAAAACGACCACAGATATTCTAGCCAAGTGCTCTAGCTCTAACACTGAGCTACAACCCCAACTCTTTGTATTCTTTATTTTGAGTCAAGGTCTCATTACCAGAGACCTGCTTCATTTGGGGGTTCAGGTCCCAAAGAGGATGTGTGGAGTCAGCGGGGAGGCGGGGAGATGGACACCATCTGAGGGCAAATCAGGATGGCTGCAAGCAGCTTTTTGTTAATTTTTATTGAGCTCTACATTTTTATCTGCTCCCCTCCCCTGCAAGCAGCTTTTTTAAAATTGATTTTTATTGAGCACTACATTTTTCTCTGCTTCCCCTCCCCTGCAAGCAGCTTTTTTTAAAGATTTATTTATTTATTATATATACAATATTCTGTCTGTGTGTATGCCTGCAGGCCAGAAGAGGGCAGCAGACCCCTTTACAAATGGTTGTAAGCCACCATGTGGTTGCTGGGAATTGAACTCAGGACCTTTGGAAGAGCAGGTAATGCTCTTAACCTCTGAGCCATCTCTCCAGCCCCAGTAATAGAAGATTATTGTCTGTGTTTAGGTGGAAGCCCTACCAGCATCCATATATACCAAAAAAAGAATGGGAAGTTGGGGATCTCCAGTTTGGGGTCCCACTTCACGCTCAGGTCTTACTCCTCTCATTCCAAACACCACCACCCCCCCTTCAAAAGATCCACCAAGCAGCAGCCCTTCCCCTTAGAAAGCTCCCCAAGGGTCAGCTCCTCCCCTGGGGGCTGCTCAAGACCATGCCTATAGGCTACTTAAGACATGGTAGCCATATTTGTCACGTGATTTCTCTCTCACCCTCCTGAGGGTTTCCCAGGAGTGCTTTGCTCTGTTCACTAAGCCTGAATTTATTAATTCGGTTTGATTGGCTTATTAGATCAGCAGCGGTGGATATCCGATAACTGGGGATTCAAAACTTAACAGTCTACAGTTCTAGCAGCCAGAAGTCTGAAATGAAGATATCACCAGGTACTAGGGTAGAGCTTATTCTCTTGATTTCTTTCTTAGCTTCTAAAGATACTGGCATCTTTGATGGGCCCATAGCAGCATCCCTCCAATGTCTGTGCCTCCTCCACTAATTTTTTCTTGTACAAACAGCAGTCATTTTGGATTAAAGACACACGCTATTCCAATGGGACTTCATCTCAATTTACATCTCAACTACATGTGCAAAGATCCTGTTTCCAAATAAGGTCACTGTGACAGGCAGCGCTCCTTGTTAATGGGACAGAAGTTAGACTTGCCTAGGCTGGGAGTCTGAATGACTAATGACTGTGTGGATAAAGCTGGCCTGCTGGCAGCCCACTGAGGGATTTCACTAATCAGGTTGATTAGCGTTGACTTCTGTCTTAGTTAGGATTTATTATTGCTGTGAAGAGACACCATGACCATGGACACTCTTAGAAGAAAGCATGCAATTGGGGTGGCTCACTTACAATTTCAGAGTTTCAGTCCATCGTCATTGTGGCGGGGAACATGGCAGGGAGCTTGGAGGCGTCCAGACAGACATGGTACTGGCTACATCTTGGCTTACAAACAACAGGAAGTCCACTGACTCACGGGGCAGTATCCCTAGCATAGGAAACCTCAAAGCCGGACCCCACAGTGACACACTTCCTCCAGCAAGGCCACACCCACTCCAGCAAAGCCACACCTCCTAATAGTGCCCCTCTCTGTGAGATTATGGGGGCCAATCACATCCAAACAACCACAGCAGCATCATTTAGGAGCTGGGCCTGGACTAAACGAGAGAGCTGAGCACTCAAATTCATTGCTCTCCTTCTTAAGATTAATTTTTAATTATGATTGTGTTTCTGCATGTGAGCACAGGTGCCCCTTGGAGACCAGAGGTGTAGTATCCACTAGGAGCTGAAGTTACAGACAGTTGTGACTGGGTTGTGAGACGCCCAGAGTGGGCTCAGGAATCAAACCCGAGTCCCTCTGTGAGAGCAGTACTTGCTCTTAACTAATGAGCCATGACTCCAGCCCCACTCTCTGCTTCTCAACTGTAGATACCATGTGACGTACTTTCTTGGCCTCTTGCCCCTGTGACTTGGATTGTGATCTGAAACTGTGAGAATAAGTTATTGTCCTTATTATTATTTTACTTTTATCACAGTATTTTATTGCAGGAACCAGGAAAACAAATCAAGACATTCATATCCACAGCCACAGCTAAGAGGGCTGGAAACTTGTCTTCTGTAGGGAGGGAATCGCAGACAGCATAAGAGAAGCTGAGCCCCACAGCCAGTCACAGAAGTCTCCGTGAGCAGTTCTGGGTAGAGGGTGGACCGGAAATGAAATGTCCCCCATGGGCTCTGGTTTGGTCATAAGATGACAGAGATACTTTTGGAGAATTTGGGAGGTGGAGTCTAACTGGAGGAAATAGGTGCTGGGGACGGGTCCTTGTATATTATTTACTTCCCGCTTTCCCCCCTGGCCGGTCAGCGGAGCTGATCCTTTATGTCTTCCTGCAGTGATGAACAGACCATTGCAAAGCAGGAGCTCAAATGGCTCCTTCCTCCTTCAGGTGTTCACACCTGGTGATCTGGACACGGGAACAGAAAAGTGATCATTAATGAGAGTCACAGAGGAGAACAGGGAATGCGGAGATGGTAAATACATGGAACTTGGACAGCAGTGAGCTGCCGGGGCCTAATCGGGCCCCCCTCCCTCCTTCCTTCCTACTCCAGACCCGGGTTTTGTTCTGTTTTGTTTTTCCTTATCTTGAGTCAGATAGGCCAAGACACAAGATTAAAGAACGGTATACAACTTAACAAGCTTTTTTAAAAGATTTGTTTATGTGTGTGACTGCTGTGTGCAGTGCCCACAGAGACCAAAAGAGGGCATCAGATACCCTGAAACTGAAGTTACAGGCAACTGTAAGCTAGGGACCAAATACAAGACCTCCACAAGATCAGCAAGTACCCTGAACTGCTGAGCCATCTCTCCATCCCTTGAGGAAGATATTTAAGGGGAAAAATAGGGATGGGGTACAGCAAATCTGCTAAACACACACATACACAAATGAACAGAGAAACTGAGAACAGGAATGGACTGTGATATTTCAACTAGAATGTCGTCTTTGCAAAAATGGGAAAAGAGAATAAAGTCAGAGACTCTCCTCGGCTGCTCTGCTCAGCCTTTGGTACCTGCTGAACATGGCCTCATTAGCACCAACTTTCTCTCCCTTAGCTGCAGGAGGTAAGAACAACCTTCAGCATCCCACAGCCAGAAAGGAATGCTGACCCAACCAGATCTTTGTGTCTTGTGCTACCAGGACAATTGCTGTCGTATTAATGGGAATTCAGGGATCTCGACACATTATTTAAAACTACATAAGCAGTCCCAGTACAATAAGAACTTGCTTCAATTCAGGTGGCTGACTTCACTCTGAGCTTTTTGTTGCCAGTGAGCTATTCAAGATTTTCTCCGCAGCAACCTTTTCATTTCAGGCCCTGCCACTAAAATTTCCTTTGTATCCCCAAACAGAGGATGAGTGTTAGGTTTTATATTTAAGGTTTTACTTCTTTGGAAACAGGGTTTCACTATATAGCCGTAGCTGGCCTGGAACTTTCTATGCAGAACAAGCTGAACTTCTAGAAATCCACCTGCCTCTTCCATCTGAGTGCTGCAATGAAAGGCATTGGGCACCACCCCATTCTGAAAAACTTGTTCACTTTCTATTGACTGACTGATTGTATGGCTGTTTGCCTGTATGTGTGCATACTACTGAGTCTGGAATTACACAGAGAGAGAGCAAGAGCCTTTATTACTCTCCTAGAAGACCTAGGTTAGATTCCCAGCACCCACCCATACAGCCACCCACAAATGTCTATAATTCCAGACTCAGTAGAGTACACACAGAGATCCACCTGCCTCTGCCTCTCAAATGTGGGGATTAAAGGCGTGCGCCACCACACCCCCTCACAGCAAGGGCTCTTAGGTACTGAGTCATCTCTCCAGTCCTTTAAAGGAATGTCTGAGACTAGCCTCAAACTTGTAATCCCTTTGTGTCCACCTCTCCAGCCTATCCTACCAGTGTGAGATACCACAGTTGGCTTAAATTTCATTCTTACACATGCATGTTTGTGTGGGTGTAGTGAGAGCTGCGGGCAACTTCCCACCACCCAGCTCTCGGCTGCCTGGCTAGCTTATGCCCCGAAATAACAACACACAAACTGTATTCATTTAAACACTGCCTGGTCCATTAGTTTCAGCCTCTTACTCACATCTTGATTAACCCATATCTAATAATCTGTGTAGCACCACAAAGTGGTGCCTTACTGGGAAGATTCTAGCGTAAGTCCATCTTGGGCCGGAGCTTCATCACGTCTGTCTCAGAGAGGAGAGACATGGCATCTGCTTGAGGCATCTACCTCACTTCCTTCTTCCTGTTCTGTCTACTCCACTCACCTAAGGGCTGGCCTATTAAACGGGCCAAGGCAGTTTCTTTATTAACGAATGAAATCAACACAAACAGAAGACTCTCCCACATCATGTGGGTGCTCACATGCATCTACATATGAGTGCTGCTGCCTCCGGAAGCCAGAAGAGGGCACTTGACTCCTCAGAGGTAGAGTTACGCGCCAGGGCCGAGCTCTGATCCACTGGAAGAGCTGCAAGTTCTCCTAAGGGCTGCACCAGCTCTCCAGCCCCCGGGGTATTCAGGCTTTTGTTTGGTTTGGTTTGGGTTTGGGGGTTTGTGTTTTCTAGATTTTGTTTTGTTTGATCTCTGTTGTTGTTGTTTTGTTGATTACTATAACCAACAGCCCTGAACACAGAGGCTAGAAGCAACACTGATTTGCTATCGTGACGCAGCCCCAGATGTCAAAGTCCAAAACCAGACTCCTCTGCCTAAACTCGTGGTATCGGTGTTATGATATGGCGCAAGAGGGACCTTGGCAGGTCCAAGGAGTCCCACACAGCAGGTGAGTGCCTGAGGTGAGAGACAGACACGCCATGCAAACAGTGCTCACATGCAGGGGTTTTATTGAGAGAAAGGGACAGGAAAATGGTGAGAGGCAGAGACTGGTCTCTGGGGACAGGAGTGGCAGAAGAGAAGAGAGAGGCAGAGAGAGAGGCAAAGAACAGGCAAAAAGGGCAGAGACAGAGAGAGAGAGAGAGAGAGAGAGAGAGAGAGAGAGAGAGGCAGCACAAAGACCTGCCTGCTCTTCAGAGGAGCAGTGGGAAAGAGAGAGCAGGAATGGGCAGAGCTTGTCTCTTAAAGGGGCCTTTATACCTGCATACAGACTACATAGTGACATGCAGCCATAGGACCCTTGGCTGGCCAGGGGACTGCCTGAGTGCAGCCTGCCAATTGACACATCAGCATAATGTCTGAATCCTCACATTCCCACATTTCTCTTATTATAAAAAGATAGGGAACTTAAAGGGAATGGCAGATTGGAGAGGGTTGGGGGCACCAGGCTCTCAGAACTGCTTCCTGCTGATTTGTGGGGATTAAAACCTTGGGGGACCTGAGAAAGCTGGGGTATCTGATTGCCTTACTTCTGTCAGGTTCAGGTACCTCTTGGACCAGGTGTTAAGACCAGGGAAAGGTGGGGAGGCATAGGCTGTCAATTGGCAGTACTTACCTGGAGTGCATCTGACTGGTGAGGTGAATCCAAACTGACTTCCTGGAACTTACAAGAATTCTTTGAGTTTGTGAAAGGGTAAGATTTATACACTCACATTCCTACTGTTTATAATCTCCACTGAAATTTTACAGATTATAGAAATGGCAGTATAATCATGCCAGAAATGATTTTGGTTGACAGCATTGACCTTCTTTCTTCTAGCCAAGGGAAAAAGAAATTGTGACAGATGTTTTTAGCACAATGAAAACACCCTTTAAGGCTATAGTTAGGAAACAACTAGAGGGAACTTGAAATCTTGAGCTTGTGGCTATGATGATAGTGGTAGTCCTCTGCCAAAGTTAGACTAATAGCTTATCAGAATTTTATTGATTAGTGTTAAGACTATGAACTTTTGGAATCTTAATATAACAGTAGCATAATGAGAGAGGAAAATCTGGAACATGTTTCATTCTCTTTCTTTCTTCTTTTCTTTCTCTTTCTTTCATTTTGTTTTTCAGTAGCTATGGAGCCAGTCCTAAAACTAGCTGTGAGACCAGGCTGGCCTCGAACTCACAGAGATCGGCCTGCCTCTGCCTCCCGAGTGCTGGGATTAAAGGCGTGCACACCACCGCCCAGCCTGTTTCCTTCTTTTAAATATCTCGATCACTTAAGTTTTTTTATCCTTAGACCTTTATAATTTGCATTTGCACATCTTATTAACCTGCATTTATAACACCTTAAAACACCTTCTTAGACCCTAAAAACATTCTTAGATCTTCATATTTTAAGCCTTTCTATCTTTACATAAGAAAACCTTAAAGCACCCATTCCTTCCCCATCATCACGGCATCGCCTTAACACTCAGGAGACACAGGAGGTTGACTGCTGTGGGCAGTCACTGCAAAGTAAGATCCTTAAACAGAGGAATGGTAAGAAGCTGCACTGAAATTTGTTTTGTGAGTTTATCTCTCTTTTTGAGTCTGGTAATGAGGTAAATTGTGTCTAGACTTGGTATTAGCTCTAAGAGAGCGAGGCCTGTGACCTTAGCCCTACATAGAGAACCATGAAGGCAGCTGGACCCTGGGGATGCAGCTGAAGCCCTGGTTGCTGCGGCCAAATTGGCAAAGCTCCCACTGGCCTAGTCATCAAACAGCATCAGAGTCCAGAGAAGGATAAATCTCACCTGAGTTAGCGATTAAAAATGACAGAGACGGGCTGGAGAGATGGCTCAGAGGTTAAGAGCACTGACTGCTCTTCCTAAAGTCCTGAGTTCAATTCCCAGCAACCACATGGTGGCTCACAACCATCTGTAATGGGATCTGGTGCCCTCTTCTGGCCTGCAGAATATTGTATACATAATAAATAAAATATTAAAAATAAATAAAATAAATATTTAAAAAAAAAACGACAGAGACTTACTTGCTTGGCTACCTAGACAGACACCTCAAGGTCCTCCATAGTCATTGAGGGCAGAAGTCTCAGGGCAACATCCCACCTCTAGCTGGCAGACGTAGGCCTGCAAGGCCCCAGAAGATCCCACAGGGTTCTCTGGAGTAAGGACTCCTGGGAGAACCAGTCTACCTTTGTCCAGGCAGTTCGAGGCAGCCAGTTCCCCAGTGTCCTGTTTTGTCCATGGTCTGAAGTGGATCTTTGCAGTAGCTGAGGTGAAAGGCAGGATTATTCAGAGGCTAGTGCTGCCACTTTTGAAGCAAGTTCTGGGTGGAGCTTCTTCTGTGCCCAGCTGCCAGGAGCTGGAAGGTCTCTCTATTTCAAAAAGCTTTTTACGTAAACATTTTAAATGCCATATTCTGCAGATCTCTGAGCATTTGAAGACAATCTGTCTATTGGGTATATCTGAGTAGACAAACTTTGTCTTTAGTTATTTGTTTCAAGCTTAACTCTGAAAACATTTAGGGGACTGAGTAAGGCTTTATCCCTGTGATTAATCACATCAGTACTTAGCATGACTACAATTAAAGAACTTGATCATTTAGTCCTTCACAGGCTGAACAGATGATGCTTATAACCTTAATTTTATCACCATATAGAATATATTTTAAAGCAGAGTTGAATCACATATACAGTATGTTGTAACAGATCTAACCATATATTATCATTATCTAAAAGTACATACCAATATAAAGTATTTGAGACTTGCTATCTTAGTCTAGAAGGAGTTACAGTGAACAGAGCTCATTAGAGGTGTTTAAAAGAGATCACTGTGGCTGTTTACATCACTTTTTTAATCAATAGCTACAAAGGCACATACACGAATTGAATTTAAGAGGGGACATTGTGCAGTTATCTGTACTTTCCAGGTGGCTACCCTGTTACTTTTGCCCCTAGCCATTTCTGAGAACTGGAATGTTTTACGGGAGATAGCTTACATAAGACACAAGATGGAGGCAGAGGACAAAATGGAAGAACTTTGGTTCTTCAAGAGGAATCCTCAGTTGGGGGAAGCAGCTAGAGGTGAAGAAGGAGTGGCTTACCAGTGTTGAATGGAGGGGCCCAGCAATCCTTGAGTTGGAAAAGTGATGCTGTTGATGGTTCCAGGATCCCAGCGCGTCTCACATTGTCAGGAGAGCCTGATGAGTTTCATGACACCAGTGTTATGATACAGCACGGCACACAAGAGGAACCTTGGCGGATCCAAGGAAGGGCCACTGCAGGTGAGAGCCCACAGTGGGGGAGAGACAGACAGGCCATGCAAACAGTGCTCACATGCAGGGATTTTACTGAGAGAAAAGGAATGGAAAAGGGGGTAGGGGGAAGGAAATACCAGTCTCTAGGGACAGGAATGGCAGAAGAGGAGAGGAAGAGAGAGACAGAGAGGCAGAGAGAGGTGGTGCAAAGATCTGCCTGCCTCTTCAAAGGAGCAGCAGGAAAGAGAGAGCGGGGATGGGCAGAGCTTGTCTCTTAAAGGGACCTTTTGCGTCTGTATACAGATTACTCACTGACATAACAGCCATAGGACCCTGGGCTGGCCAGCGTACAGCCTGAGTGCATCCTGCCAGGTGACACGGGCCAGGCCTGAATGTTAACAATTAGTGGGACTGGCTCTTCAAGGAGGGCTTGAACTCAATTCAAAGGCAAATCCAGATAACAGACATTCATAGATGAGAAATATGAACTGTGTGTTCCAAATAGGTTTGCCCTCACGTCTGTAGAGTACTTGGTGACTCATTCCCTCATAGGTACAGAGATCAGAGCAAGGGGTTGACCAGATGGCATGGCAGAATTCCTTCTGAAGATCTGTAGGAAGAAGTCTGCCTTTTCTAGTGTCTACAGGCTGCCTGTATCACTCGGCTCCTGGTCCTTCAACAGCTTCAAATCCTGCAAGGGTGCATCAGGTCTCTCTGCCTTCCTCTCTCTTCTCTCCCCACCTTCTGCTTTCTGTCCCTTCCTTCTCTTTTTCCTCTCCCGTGTCTGTCTAGTCATCTCACCTGCTTCCCTCACTCCCCTATGAAGAGCCTTGTAACACACTGAAGGCAATTAAATGTATGTATTAGCCTTACCTGGACCTTACAGTCCTCTCTGTCCACTGGTGCTGGGGTTCCACGCATGTGCTGAGTCCATTTGATCAAGTGAGATAATATCATACCCGTTCCCAGCACACACACCTTCACAGACATTTTTCTTCCCTTCCTGGAGGAAGGTGGGCAACAGGAAACAGTCTAGTCATTAGTGCCATGTCAGAGAAGGGGTCGGGCGTGCATTTCCACCGCCACTCTGCTCCTCTCAGCCCTGAATATCGTCTCCCAATGTTAAGAGCCATCTGACTCCATTTTCTTTTTAGCTAAGCAATGTTAGACTTTGATTACGTCCTGAGCTAAACGGCGACTTTTTCCACTAGTTCTTCCTCAAGAATCCTGTGAATAACACACTGTAAATTGTTCCCGTTGTTCTGAGAACTGACTGACCATAAGACATTTCATGGTATGTTAACTGTCTGACCATAAACCCATAGCGTGTGCCTTTCCCGTGATCATAAAAATAACTACAGATTCCCACTTTTAATCACTTGGTATAAAGAGACTCCTCTGCTTGTAACCTGGGCCATTTTTTTTCCATTCTCCTACTACAGGAGACTGAAAATACGGCCCAGTCATTATTAAATTTTTACTTAGCAACAACTAAGTGTTAGCTTCTGGTTTGCAATGCCATCATACACAGTGCATGAGCTGATTCAACACCACAACACACAGAGCACGGGCTGGCTTGACTCCATAACACAGCACAGGCTCGCTCTTTGACTCCTAAATTTAATTTTCTTTCCCTTGTATTTGTTCATTTAAACAGAGAAAGGCTGCTCTGTGGGTGAGTGATGGTTTCCCCAGTGGGCAAAGGTTCTGTGAGCTGTTGAGTATATAGCTGTGGGATCCACCATGGCCCCTTTGGCTTGTACTAGCTTCAGGAGTGAGACGTAAACAAGTGTGTGGGTAAAGTTTACATGGAACATCTGGGGCACCCCGACTCTCCTCCCCTACCACATTCTGAGAGACACAGGAAAGCTCACCCCCTCCAGGTAGTCAGCGTACAGTTTTGTTTTTTGGGGTTCTTTTGGGGAAACCTGCCCAGTACAGAACATGCAAAGCGAAGGCAGGAAGGATGGCTCAGCAGGTAAAGGCGCTCACCTCCAAGACTACCAATCTGAGTCCAATTCCTGGGACCCACACAATGAAGGGAGCAAACCAACTCCTAAAAGTTGACCTCTGACCTCCATATGTGCACTATGGCCTACATGCATATACATATATATGCTAAATAAAGCGATAAAATGTCTCTGTGAGTTCAAGGCCAGCCTGGTCTATAGAGTGAGTTTCAGGACAGCCAGGACTGTTTACACAGAGAAACCTTGTCTCAAAAATTTTTTAATTAATTAGTTAAATGGAAGTCCATGTAAGGAAGAGACAACCCAGAATTGGTCCCTCTTCACCAATGCCCAGGCTTGAGATTAACATCCCTACCACCACCACACATTTACCATGCTCCCAGAACTGTCAATCACCTCCTTGTGGCTGCTTTCTAGAATAAAACTGGACAGGTACACAAGACCCTTGAGGGTCCCTGAAAGGCCAAGACTCCATTGGTACAAGTCAGACCACAGGGAAGAAGCCTGAGCACATCGGGTGGACAAGAGCCCCCAATGCTTTAGCAACCTCACACAGATTAAACTCCCCACACACAAAATAGGAGCAAAATGCTAACTCTTAAAATGCAAATAGCGGGGGCTGGAGAGAGTACTCCATGGTGAGGAGCATGTGTGCGGCATTGGGTCCTCCCCCACTCTTTCTGCCATCTTCCTGGGCCATGGTACACATGAATGTCCTGCCTGATGTTCTCAAGGGCATCAACACTGCTGAGAAGAGAGGCAAATACCAGGTCGTCATCAGGCCCCAAAGCCATCATTCGGTTCCTGTGATGATGAAGAACAGTTACATCAGTGAATTTGAAATCACAGAGAGCTGGGAAAATCATCATGAATCTCATAGGCAGGTTGAACAAGTGTGGAGTGATAAACCCTATATTTGATGTGCAACTCAAAGACCTAAAAAAAATGGCAGAACAATCTGCTCCCATCCGGCCAGTTTGGTTTCATTGTTCTCAGCTGGCATCATGGACCATGAAAAAGCAAAATAAAAACACACGGGAAGGAAAATCCTGAGGTTCTTTTCCTAGAAATGTAAAACACATAAATAAAAAAAAAACTGCACAGAATGGGGAGATGGGGAGAGAGGCATGTTTGCTGTTCTTCCAGAGAACCTGAGTTCATTTCTCAGTGTCTTCTTAGGTTGGGAGGCTCACAACTACCTGTAATTTCAACTCCAGGGGATTCAACGCCCTCTTCAGGCCTATGTGACAACCTGCACCCACATGGTACACATATACATACAGGTACATACACAGACATACACACACACACACACACACACACACACATTAAATAAATAAATAGAAACTTCAGGATGATGCTATAAACAGTATTCTGGGGCTCTTGCCACTCAGCTGCCCTCTCTAGACTGAGGAGCTGGCTTTAAAAACACAAAATTTACAGATACAAGCTTGTGTTCAGTTATGGTAAGAGACATTTGTATAGCCATCAGTGAGTAATTGAGATGAATGATTATATAGAAAAGTAAGCAAACAAGATGTTAACTCCAATGAAAACAAAGAATATCGCACAAAGGAGAAGCAATCAGAATAGACACACTCTGGTTCAGCCAGAACCACTGTTTGTATGATGCAAACATTGAATATTTATCTAAAAACACTATGTAATTCCTCTGAGGTCTGAGAAATGAGTAGAAAAAATCTTTTTCCTAACACTTAGAGTAACTCTTTAAACCGGGTGCCCTTCGAACAAGGGTGAATGTAGGGGGGAGCAGCAGGCAGACCTGCTTTTTGTCCCGCCCAGCTCCCGCATGGTTAGCTTTACACCCAAAATAACAACACACAAACTGTATTCATTTAAACACTGCCTGGCCCATTAGTTTCAGCCTCTTACTCACATCTTGATTAACCCATATCTAATAATCTGTGTAGCACCACGAAGTGGTGCCTTACCGGGAAGATTCTAGCATACGTCCATCTCGGGCCGGAGCTTCATCACGTCTGACCCAGAGAGCAGAGGCATGGCGATTTATTAACTTCCTTTCCCAGCATTCTGTTCTGTCTACTCCGCCCACCTAAGGGCTGGCCAATCAAATGGGTCAGGCAGTTTCTTTATTAACCAATGAAATCAACTCAAACAGAAGACCCTCCCACATCAGGTGAAGATTGAAAGTAGATTAAGTGTTGAACACAATGTTGCCTCTTCTGTTTTCCTAATTCAGAACTAAGAATGGGTTATTCCTACGGTGTCACACCTGGAACCATCTCTGATACTTTAATGGATTTGTAACGTGGTGTTACCGGTCTGCTGGCATGTTGTTCCTTGGGCAGTTGGATGGCATCTCCCAGATTCTGCCCTTCTTCACCTGTATTGCTGCTTGGATTTTCAACCTAACTCTATCCTACCTTGCCATAGGCCAAAGCAGCCTTATTTATCAACCAATGAGAACAATACATATTTACAGCATACAGTATCCCATAGCTCTAAACTTTTTTTGAATTCTTGAAGCAAGCCTAGAATCACCAGGAAGTGATTCCCTGGTCTCATTGTCATGCAAAAACAAAAAAACAAACAAAAAAAAAAAAACCCACACACAGGGGGAAGTCTCTGCCTTGTAGTATTTGCTTTAAAAAAAAAAAAACCCTGAATTTGCATATGGCCTTTGTATGTCTATAAAAGAGTTTTAATGCACACCTCAGAAACTGATATCAGAACTTGATTCCTGGGAGAGAATCTGGGGTCCCTGTCAGTAGATAACGCAGGGAAGCTGGGGCAGAGAAGAGTTTGCTTTCCATTGTATGTCCAAGTAAGATTTGGATATTTCCACGTTTATTTAACCTTACAAAGCAGGCTTGTGTGTACTTGCTTTGTGTGAAATCATCTGATGAACATAGTGAAAACCACATAGTGAAAACCATATAGTGTGTCACCCTGAGTTAGGTGCCAGGCGAGACTCCAAGCCAGCTCTCGGGAAAATACACGCTGTGTACTCACTGCCCAGCGACCAGCAGGTTCAGTCTTGATCATTCCCATAACAGCAGTTTAGCCATGATTTTAAGTTTCAAGTTGTGTCTTCACTGACATTCACCTTAATGTAAAAGATTACAAGTCATTGTTAAACATTAGAGAATCCGCTTTAGAATGGGAATTCCCCGCTTTGTCCCTGTCTGAGACTCCAGCGAGTCACCTGGGGCATGTCTCTGCTCTGTACACGCCTGGACCACAGTTCCAGCACACCTGGGTGGCACCCAAACACGTGTGGCCTCAGCAAGTTCCCTGGGAGAGTGTGAGGCATCCATGCAGGCAGGACCGCCCGTGGCGTGATCAAGATGCAAACACAAAATGAAAATTCCAGTGTGCCATGCTCTCCTCCAGCTGTGTCGCTCGGGGGCCAGCGGGAAGAGAAGCCACTCAGAGAGTGACGGTCATCGTAAGACTGAGAACTGAGAGCTAGTAACAAAAAGAATGGAAAAGTCAAGTACAATGTTATGATGTGAAGGGACAAACCAGAGGTAAATGAAACCTGAAAGCCATTGCCCTCTCTCTCCTGGAAAGCAGGGGCGGGAGAAAGGGGGGAACAAAAGGGAAGGGTGGTGATTTCAGAGTGAGTCACCTGGCAGAGGTGAGGCCACTGTGGATCACGAGGGGACCCATATTGGACTACAGGGGAGACAAAAGTAGGCCTGGATTTCAGTTTACTGGCAGACAACACTGGGTTCCAGGGAAAGCCATAAACTGACACCACCCAGGGAGGGCCAGCATCTAAAGGGATGTCCCCAACATTCTGAACATTAGATAAGATCACCAGATGTCCCTGAGCCCAGGTCTCAACTATTCCTCTTGAAAGACCCCCACAGCCCCTGCTATAATATCAAAACCCCGCTTGGCTGCTGTAACGCCATTTTGCAAGGCTTACACATAAACAAGTATCAGTTCAGGGTAAAGTCAGTGCCCCAAGGTTGCCAAACAGGATGTCTGTGGTCAGACATCTGACCTGGGAGGGGAACGGAAAATTCTGGGGAAAACTACCTGTGTCCTAGATAGAGCCCACTCAGATACTATCAGACCTCCTGGTACCCGAGGGAAGTTGCCCTCAAGTAAACCATGACCACATTCAACCTGACCAATGAAATCCCTGTAACCATGCATCTGCTTCTGTACACCTGCTTCTGCCGCCCTTTTCCCTATTAAAAAAAAAAAAAAAAAAAAAAAAAGGCCCTTCCCCAGCCTGAAGGCGCGAAGTCTTCTGAGGGACTTTGTCGCCCACAGGTACCTGTGTCAACTCAATAAACCTCTTGCTGTTTGCATCAGTGGTCTCGGCTTGGTCCTTGAGTAGGGGGTCTCTACCTGAGGGAAGGGTCCCTTCGGGGGTCTTTCACTCTTTTGCCAAGACCCCTAGATAAATGTCAATCAATCGAGGTCCTGAACACTAGAAATCCCGTCACCCCAACCTCTACTATGGAAAAAAAAAAAAAACAAAAAAAAACCTACCCTGCCCAGCCTTGGGACTCTCTGCTTTCAACCACTGCATTGAACAGACTGAGAGTCTAAGCTTAAATTTGAATAAAGGCCTTCGCTTTTACATATGAATGCAGGCTCCGTGGTGGTTTTGGGAGGACCCCACAATCTCCTGGCGTCTACGGCAGAATGAAGGTCCCAAGGAGAGCGAGACGCAAAGGTGTAGGGTGGCCCCCAGAGCCCCCAGAGTGCCTGGGCTGGAGTGGTAGAATCCAGACGCTGGGGTCTCGGGTCCCTTCTTGCGTTCCTGGGAGAGGACAACATGGGAACCCCGCTGGACGCACCGGGCCAGCGCCCTCTAGGCAGCGGAAGTGGCGCGAGCTGTACATCCGTCCCCGCCTCACAGAGTTGGGAGCAGACAAGCAGGGTTGTGGAGGGGGGGGGTGTGCGAGAAAAATGCAAGAGCAAAGTCTTTGAACCATGTAGGGCGACCCGAGGGCTCCCAGGAACGGCACCCCAGGTCTGAGGCCATGAACGCGAGCGGCGAGGGCGACAGCTTTTCAGGGTCGGTGCAAAGTAAGTGCTGGACGGATGCAGCTAGTGCTGGACGGGCGCAGCTAGCGAGCAGGCCCGGGGATCTGGGATCCGGGTGAGGCGCACCTTGCATGCCCTCACCCCCAGCCCCGAGAGAGGCTGGGCTGGGAGCAGAACTCCTGTAACACCCCCAGGGAGGCATGGTCCGGGAAGGCCATGCCTTGCAGAGACCATCACCACCTTCCCTGCCCGCCTGGCAGAGTTTGGGGTGTAGCGGAGGGAAAAAGAAAGTGGGGTGACCCGGGCAGACAGGTAGTAAAACTTCTGCCTCAGTGGCTCAAGTCAGAGCATGCGGAAGGACTGTGGACAGGTTTGTAAAGCTCTCCCCAGCGCTCTGGGTGGGGGGTTGTGGGTAGGGAAGACCAGGCTGTGATGGCTTGCTCTGAGTTTCGTGTTCTCTATCATTTTCCTGACATCACATCAGCTTTTATTTTACCCCCTCTAAGTTCTTAGTATGTCCGTATGCCTTTGTTTCCCAAAGTATGGGCCAGGGACTGAACCGGAGGCCACCACCTGGAGCACCAACATGTGTTTAAAACAAGGCGGCTGGGTCCGCCTACCCCCCCCCCCCAGGTCTCCGGGGGTGGGGCCAGAATCTGATGTCTTCTCCGGCTGCCTGGAGCACCGGAAGTTTGAAAAGCCCTGGCCAGGGTTTACAGACACCTGGCTCAGTTTGCTAACTGCTGTTCTTGGAGCCATTGGCTCCGAAACTTGCCTGGGTGTGCCCTACATGAAGTATAGAACAGAGAGGTTTCACTGAACCCCAGTCCCCACTCCATGGTGTCTCAGTGTCTCCGGTGCCATGCACTTTAAAAGGGACGACCCCACCACGTGACCTGGTTTAGAGTTGAAATGGGGCCCCCTTACGGGCCTTAACTCTTTTACTCTTTGTGGCCCTAAGGAGAGAGCTGTCTTGCCCTCATTTTGCAGACTGAAAACCCAGGGCTAAAGTCAGTGTTGATAGTAGCAGTTTAAAGATGCTAAGAAAAGTCCCCGTTGTGACTTACACCTTTTGTGAGTACCAGAAGCATAACTTAGTACCGGAAACTGCTTCCTCCTGGACACTAATACTAGTCCACCACGAAGACAACCTTAGCTGTGCAAATATGGCTTCATTCTCACCGTTTCCCTAGTACTGGACTGTCCCTGTGGTCACCTAGCTGCAGCAGTCCAGAGGAGGAAGGCCTTGTCCCTGGCATCATCTGTTGATTTCTGAGGCATTGTGCAAGGTGACTTCTAAAGTGTCCCTCCCCCCAGCATTACTTTCCCTGGGACGTCTACCACAGGACACCTCAGGCAAACGCCTAGTCTTAGTCCTGAAGGAAACTGGACAGAATCGAAATAGTTTATAATTTTCAGAAAATTGCATTGTACGGGCACTGTGTTCTACAAATGTAGTCTTGCAATATTTAACTTGAGTAGTTACAGACATTATATGATACATGGATACCATGGAGTGACGTGTTCCCACTAAACAATTACATGTATGAAGAATTTTCATGGTTGGTATTATATAGGGGAAAGATTAGCTTCACAATACAGTGGGAAAATGAATTTTTAAACATAAATAGAAAATGTGTAATGTCCATGAAAGTACAAGTGGCAAATATTATGAGTTTTTTTCTGCCAATTCTTACTATTCCAGATTTTATTCTGTGTGAGTTTTATTATAATGCAAGAGAAAAATTTTAAGTTTTTATTTCTATTTTTAATTGTGTGTGTACATAGGAATGGGTATGTGCTCCTGGAGGTCAGATCCCCTGGAGCTGATGTTGCTGGTCATGTGCTAATGAGTGTGGGTTCTGAACTCAGACACTCCGTAAACAGTAAAACTACAGAGCCATCCCTACAACTCCGCAATAGAAAAATTTAAGGATAAAAATTAAATTTCTCGTATTGAGACTTACTAATTAATTGTTATCTTGCCAGAAGAGAGCATCAGATTCCATTATCTAGATGGTTGTGAAACACCATGTGGGAATTGAACTCAGGACCTCTGGAAGAGCAGCCAGTGCTCTTAACCACCGAGCCATCTCTCCAGCCCAATTGTTATCTTGTTTAACAAACGTTTATATAGTGCTTTCTTTTGCTGTTGTTCTGAGACAGGGTCTAGGTGTTTCAAACTAGCCAAGGCCCAGGAGGAGTCTTAAGACCCAGCCCTCCAGCCTCCACCTCTGTAGTGGCTGAGATTGCATTACTGGCCTGTGTGCTCCATCAACCATGCCATTTTTTAGGAGGTGCTGGGGTTCAAACTTGGGGCCTCAGATATGCAAGGTGAGCCCTCTACCCACTGCACTGCATGTGAAGCTATATTACCTTCTAATATAGTATCAGGAACCATGCTAGTTGCTTTGAAGCTCTCAATACAGTTACTCTCTCTCTCATTGCTATAAAAAAAAAAAAAAAGCTGTCCCTGTTAGTTAAGAATGAATTTAGTCTGCAAGTGCCAGAAACCTGAACTGTACCAACCCAATTGATCTATTCTGGGGTTGCATTCAGAGACCAGGGAAGTGGGAGCAAGAATGGGAGATTTTGGCATTTTCTTCATAGTTATAAAGTGTCTGCTGATGTGTGAACATCGTGTCTGCATCAGCATCTTTAGGAAGAGGAAGCCACAGCTGGCCTTGCTCCCTTTGTGGTATGTGTGCTGGAGGAGTCCGCACATCTCTCAGGGAGCACCATTGTGAACTAGTGGGTTTGTAGGTGATGAGGCGTTTGGGACTGTGTGTTGGGATGGGGGAAGTTTCCATAGTGACCGTCCTGTTGGGGCAGGACTTGGCCTCAGTCCCTGGGCAGGACTGGGCAGTCCTACACATCAGATTAACTTTGTCTTTTAGTGGTTGTGTGTGTGTGTGTGTGTGTGTGTGTGTGTGTGTACAATGGTATACATCCTTGTGTGTACGAATATGTGAAGGCCAGAGGACAATCTCTGATGTTGTTCCTCAGGTACCATTCCTTGGGTTTTGAGACACTTGCCAAGTAGGCTTGGTTGGCCACCTGGCCAGCAAGCATGGGGATTCCCCTGCCTCCTCCCCTATGCTAGATTACAAACTCACACCTAACATCCAGCTCTTTATATGGGCTCTAGGGTTTGAACCCGGGGTCTCATGCTTGCAGGGCAAGCAATCTGTGGCTGCCTCCCCAGCTCTGAAAGAACTCTCTTGTAAAACACAAACCCCAAACCCTCGGTGGTACCCGTGAGCAGTGCTGTGCACAGACCGTGGCTCCCATCTGGGGACATAGCTGCTACCACAGAATATGGAGTAGGTTTCCAAGAAAGAAGGAGGGACATGACCTTGTCTGCCTCCTGCCATGACACTGGTCTGAAATTAATCTCTGATTTTTTCCTTTGTCCCATGGAGTCCCCGGAGGCACCACGGTCCTGGTAGAGCTGACACCTGACATCCACATCTGCGGTATCTGTAAGCAGCAGTTCAGCAACCTGGATGCCTTTGTAGCTCACAAGCAGAGCGGCTGCCAGTTGACCAGCACGCCGGTGACAGCCCCCAGCACGGTCCAGTTTGTGTCGGAGGAGACAGTGCCTGCCACCCAGAGCCAGACCACCACAAGGGCCATCAGTTCGGAGACACAGACCATCACAGGTACAGCCGGGCGGGGGTGGGGACAGAGGTGGAGACACAGACTATCACAGGTACAGCCGGGCGGGGAAGGGGACAGAGGTAGCTGGCTGCAACACCCCCCCCCCAACCTCTGTGAGACCTGTTTGGATGGACGGCCTGCCCAGGTCCTAGCCCCTCAATCGCCAATTTGTTATTTTTAACCAGCACTGCTGGGAAGGGTTTGGAGGCTTTTAGGTTTAAACCATGAGTGTGTGTAGTGTGGGGCGAGCAGGTTTGCTTTTCATCCCACCCAGCTCCCGCACGGCTAGCTTTATACCCAAAATAATTACACACAAATTGTATTCTTTTAAAAACTGCCTGGCCCATTAGTTTCAGCCTCTTATTAGCTAATTCTCACATCTTGCTTTAACCCATTTTTAGTAATGTGTGTAGCACCACGAGGTGGTGTCTTACCGGGAAAGATTCAGCATGTCTGACCTGGTGGCTGGCTCCATGGCGTCTGTCTCAGAGACGAGAGGCATGGCGATTGCCTATGGCGACTGCCTGAAGCGTCTACCTAACTTCCCCTCTTCCCAGCATTCTGTTCTGTCTACTCCACCTATCTAAATCCTGCCCTATCAAAAAGCCAAGGCAGTTTCTTTATTAACCAATGAGAGTCCTCCATCAAGTGTGCATTGTGAGAAATGTCACGTGTGTAAGCAGACAGACAAAGGCCAGGTTTCTAAGCCAAACCTCTGGGTGCTGAGAAGCAGAATCTCACAGATATTTGGGGTGGGTATGCACGCGAGCCCTGCGTTGGCATCATTTGTGTGATAGACGAGCGTAAAGAATGTCGGGGTCTTATCTTGGCTTGTTTTTTGGCTGGTTTTGGGGAGACACAGATGTTCGTTTACCAATTAAAAAACAAAACAGCCAGGTGATGGTGGCACATGCCTTTAATCCCAGCACTAGGGAGGTAGAAGCAGGCAGATCTCTGTGAGTTCGAGTGTGGTCTACAGAGTGAGTTCCAAGACAATGGGTACACAGAGAAACCCTGTCTCAAACAACCAAAAAAAAAGTAAGATACCACTCTCCGAGAGGCTGGGTGCTCCAGGAATTAAATAATACATCCCTTGGTGATTGGACTGCCCTCCCCCAGAGGGAGGGAGTTATTAATGTAGCTGCAATGATGTTACTTATTCTCTCCCCAAAAATACAGGGTCTAAAATTGAGCATGTTGAAAAAAAGTTTGCAGCTTACACATATAAAAAGCCTTCCTATGGGCTGGAGAGATGGCTCAGAGGTTAAGAGCACTGGCTGCTCTTCCAGAGGTCCTGAGTTCAATTCCTAGCAACCACATGGTGGCTTACAACCATCTGTAATGAGATCCGGTGCCCTCTTCCTGACTGTAGGCATATAAGCAGACAGAATACTGTATACATAATAAATAAATCTCTAAAAAAAAATTACCAGAACACTAGGCAGAAGAAATGGCGCAGACAGTAAAGGCACTGCTAACGAGCCTGGGGACTTGAGTTTGATCTCGGCAAAAGGAAAGAGTGCTCTCCCAGGGTGGTCTTCCAACCTCCGCACACATACACTATGATGTGTGTACGTGAGCCTACATAACGCACACACATTAAAAAAAATGAGGAAGAACTAATTAATGAACTATATCTAAATACTTGTAATGGGTCAGTCTCTAAGTGTTTATCCTGTACAGCTTGATGGCAGATGAAGGGTGTTCGTTACAGTTTTTACTGTGGACAGAGCCACAGTTTTATGTGTGCCATTCAGGAGAGAGGTGGGTAAAACCACGTCAGACACCATACAGCACAAAGTGCCCGAGCCTCAGAAAGAGGGGCCATGTCCGTGTGAGAGCAGGGGAGGTGTGTGCAAATCTAACAGGGTTACACTGTTATAGGAAGCAAAATCATGAGAGCCTGAAGGGGGTGGGCATTAGGGCCCGGCACAGACTGTGGTTAACTGGAAAAACCACCCACAAAGCAGCTCTTCTTTGGGTCCGGCCAGTTCTGTGTTTTGATTTTTTTTAGTTGCAAAAAAGAAAAAAATATGAATTTTCCTAATTAAGTTAAATTATGTTTATTTGTACGTGTGTGCCAGCAACTTTAGAGTTTATTCTCTTTACCAGGTGAGCGCTGGGAATCGAACTCAGGTGGTCAGACTTGGCAGCAAACACCTTTACCAGCTGAGCCATCTCAACAGCCCAAATGTTCTCAGTCTCAGCTCCAAGGTCTACTGGAGCCGAGGGTCAGCCAGCTTCCCACTTTTATAAATTATTCATGTGCTGTCTAAAATTTGAGACCTAAGACTGGAGAGACAACTCAGTGGTTAAGAGCACTGGCTGCTCTTGCAGAGGACCTGGGTTCAGTTTTCAGCACCCACATGGCAGCTCAAAATGTCTGTAACTAGTTCCAGGGGATCAAATTCCCTCCCCCTGACTCTCTGAGAGCATGTGCACAAGCAAGGCACATACACTATACTCAGGCCCACACACGTGCCTGAAAATGGCCCGAGTACTACACCCAGGCCCACACATATACACATAAAACAGTTTTGGACAATAAGCAGAATTTCTTGAGTTTGTTTGTTTGTTTGTTTGTTTGTTTTTTATTTTTCAGGACAGGGTTTCTCTGTAGCTATGGAGCCAGTCCTGGAACTCAAAGATCCACTTGCCTCTGCCTCCCGAGTGCTGGGATTAAAGGCGCATGCCACCACTGCTCGGCTTTCTTGAGTATTTTTAATGCTCCCAAAATATGTGTCTGGAGAGATTTTAGGTAGGATAATAAACTAACCCTTAAAGGAAGTAGTCAAGAAAATATGGAGACTAGATACCACACAGTGCTCAGCACCCAGGAGGCAGAGGCAGGCAGATCTGAGCATGAAGCCAGCCTGGTCCAGGACAACCAGGGCTGCTATACAGAGAAATCCTGTGTGGGTCCCCCCCCCCACACACACACACACAAACAGTAAGAAGTAGCTTTGCAGTTGGCCTGTTGCGACGTGCTTGTGTCTCAGCTAGATAAGGAGAAACTGCCTGAGGTGAAGAGATGGGTCCAGGAGAACCCACGGATCCAGGGTTGTCCTGGAACAAGTGCTTCATCCTTTTCCTAATGGGCATCTCCCTGAAGAGAGCTGAGCTTCCTGACTGCAAACACACAGCCCCAGGAAGAGCTGTAAGACAAATTCCGAGGGATTCTGCTGCCTGGAAAGCCTTGGACCACGCTCTGCCTGAGGCGTTCACCACACTGACTTCTGAGCCTTTTGTTTCTCTACTGCTTCTGCTGAAAATGCCTTCCCCAGCTCTGCCCGGCTGATGGCACCTGGTGACAGTCTACACACACGACTCTGACCTCCCTCGCACACACACGCCCTCCACATGTACAGCCAGGGCGCACACGTTTTTCCTTGCAGTTTTTCCATTGAACCCCATTTCTTAGCACTCTAGAGCCCTGGCAGGTGGTGTCTCTACCTAGAATTGCCGCTCTTGTTTCAGGCCAGGCGTGGGGTTCTCTTGGTATGCAGTTCAGGGAGGACATCTCCTGTCCAGAGACACCCAAGTCTCATGTCCCACATCCATCGGATAGCTCTGGTCACAGCGTCAGGCCTGGGCTGCCACAGGAATTCTGTTGTTAATGGTCCACTAGAGGGCAGGGATGGCTGCTGGGGTCCATGAGACACGCAGAGTCTAACAGATAAAGTGGCAGCTGGCTGATGTGCCAACCTCAAGTGTCTGGCTCTCTTTGCCCAGCTCAGCTGCCCCTCTCCAGACAACCAAACAGGGTCCTGCTTGCCTTTCTGCCACATTCGTCCGGACTCCCCTCTCACTCCCACCACCACTTTGGACAGTTGCTCCGTTAGCTGTCTTGTAGATCAGGATCCTTGGGGGAACTTATTAGACACCAGTACCTAGGCTCCACCTTCGGAGGAAGCAGGATTTCTGGGGTGGAGACTCCGGCGTCACTGAAGAAGCTCCCTGGGGGACCCGCAGTTCTGGCAGGTTGGAGAGTCACTCACTTGGCCCAAGGCCTCAGACTTTCCCATTCAGTGACGATTTCTGATGGCTCCCATGCCCTCATTCTGAGAGGGTCCTTGATGAAACCAGACTTTCCCTCGACAGTTCCTTGCTGCCTAGGAGTCATGGAGTCACGTGAAAAGTAACCAGTGCATTAGCAGCTTGCTATACCTCAGTTCTAACCCTCACAGCCACCCCAAGAGAGGAAGAAAAAAGTCCATTCCCCAGACGCAAAAAAAAAAAAAAAAAAAAAACCTAAGGCCAGGGCCAGCAAAATGATGGCTCTATAGGTAAAGGCACCCACTGTCAAGCCCAATAACCTGAATTTAATCCTGTGGACCCACATGGTGGAGAGGAAAAAAAAAATCCCACAGGTTATCCTCAGACCTCTCTATATGTGTGGTAGCACACACATACACATATAAATAAGTAAGAATGGAAGGAGGGAGGGAGGGAGGGAGAAGGAAAGGAAGAAAAAAAGAAAAAGAAAAGAAAGAAAACGAGACTCAGAGGTGAAGCCTCCCAGCTCACACTTGAGCAGATTCTTTTTGGCCCGTGACTCTACCTCTGGACTGCCTGGACCTCCTGTGATTAGCCCCATCCCCAGAATGACCCCTGCTGCACCTGGCTGTCCCCACTTGGTTCCACTTGCCCACCCCATGCTCCCATCGGCATCTAATCTTGACATTCAGAGAGCAGCACTGGCCACGAGAGGAAAGAGTGAGCAGCCTCAGAATGAGAGAGAAGATGCTCAAATCATGACTCCAAGAAGGGCTTGTAGCAGCATAGGCCCAAACCAGTCCCTCGGAATATGGTTGACAGTTGCATGGCTGGGGCAGACTGAGAGCCACAACATGAACTGTATTAAAGCATTGCAGCATTGGGAAGGTTGAGAACCATTGTTATAGAACTTAGGATCACCATCCCAGAGATGGCACTTCCCATAATGGGCTGTCCTGCCCCATCATTCACTGATTAAGAAAATGCCCCGCTGGCTTGCCTTCGGCCCAATCTTATGGAAGCATTTTCTTAAGTGATGCTCCCTTCTCTCTGATGACGCTAGCTTGTGTCAAGTTGACATAAAACTTGCCAGTACAACTGGCCCCTGTCACCTTGACACACAGCACATCGCTTTTCCATTAGAGCCTTTCCTTTATCATTTATCCCCTAGATGACTCATTAATATTAATATCCCAATATAAAGCATAACTTCAAAAATTTGAACACATTAGAAAGTTCGGTCTCTTTAAAAATACCAAACATTTTAAAATAAAAGTTTAAAGTCTTTCAGCTGTGGGCTCCTATAAAAATCAAACTTAAGCCGGGCAGTGGTGGCCCACATCTTTAATCCCAGCATTTAAAGAGGCAGAGGCACAGGAGGCTGGAGACAGGTGGATCTCTGAGCTCGAGGCCTGCTGGTCTCGGGAAAGAAAAAAAAATTAAGTTACTTTTTTCAAGAGGGAAGAACCAGGGCACAGTCACAATCTGCACAAAGCAAAACCAAACTCTAACAGTGTAAGAAACTCGGTGCCCAATTATCTGGGGTCCACTCACCATCTTCTGAGCTCCTCCAAGGGGCGTGGGTCACTTCTCCAGCTCCGCCCCCTGCAGCACACACAGCTTGTCTTCTTGGCTCAGGCTGACTCCACCCTACCGCTGCTGCTGTTCCTGGTGGCCATCCCGGGTACCAGCATCTCCAAACTGCTGGGGTTGCATGCTGCAACTGGGCTGCAATTTCACCACTGGCCTCTCCAGCCCTGCCACACGGTGCCAAGCCTCAGCCACTCTCTATGACCCCTTCACAGCTTTGAAACCAACAGCACCTGTGTGACTCTTAACGCTACCAAGTTCAGCGGTCAGCACGAGGTATAACCTTGGCCGGTATGGAGCACAGCTTCTGTGTACTGACCCTGAGGCAACACTTCCCAGAAGTTTTCGCCTCAGTGATCCTGATCTCTTCTTTTTTCGGCTTTTTGAGACAGGGTTTCTCTGTGTAGCCCTGGCTGTCCTGGAACTCACTTTGTAAACCAGACTGGCCTTGAACTCAGAAATCTACCTGCCTACGTCTCTGGAGCTCAGGGATTAAGGCGTATGCCACCTTCGCCCAGCTGCTCTCTCCTTAATCACTGCTGGATTTGCAGCTCCAGCCGACCAGCATGGAGTACCCCAGCAAAGCAAAGGTTTCGCTTTCCTTAATGGTTCTGGTCTCCTATTAATCACAGCTGATTCTGCAGCCCTGCTAACCAGAACCACAAAATCTTCCCACAAAAGGCCCGGTAACGTCTTTGCCCCTCTCTGAAGCTTCACAAGCCAGACCTCCATCGTCTGCGCCGCTATCAACAGCCTTGTCTTCCAAGCTCCTACGGAAGAGCCCGCCGAGCTCTCAATAATCAGTGGCTTTTCTAGCCACGAGCACACAGGCAAGTGGGCCACTCGGAGAGACTGGGTGTCGAGATGGAACAGTGGTTGTCAGAACTCCACAGCTGACCTTCAGTGGCCAGACCGCCACAACAGTTCCCCACTGAGAAAAGTGGAAACTGAGTTTGCTCAGGTGCCAAAGGCTGTGAGAGCCTCAGTGTCATCTGGCATGAATCAGTGACAGCATCGTGAGGACTCCAGAAAGGTGCCGGTGAGCGGACCTGGACTCTCGGCCAGAGATTAGAGTGTGTGTTTACAAACTGTGATAGCGGAAGAGGAGGTGTGTGCTGGGAGGTGATGGCCGCATGCAGTTTATTTTAGCAGGATTTTTATTTACATGCCTTTTATTTGTGTGCACATATGTGTGCCTCTGTGCGTTTATACCGTGTACATACTCCTGGAAGTGGAGTTACGAATGGCCGTGGGCCGCCATGTGGCTGATGAAAACCAAACCCAGGTCCTCTGCCCGAGCTGCCGGTGTTCTTAACCACTGAGCCATCTCTCTGGCCCCCTCATGATCTTCTTAAAGAGGTCCCCCTGGCCACTGTTGGGGTTCAGCTGAAACCATGCCTCCCCAGATGGTGTCAGGAGTGGGGATGGAAGTGGACTCCATAAAGGTGATTGGGTTTTCCCGGTGAGGAACCCAGAATGGGATGCTGTTGGCACCGGAAGTGAGGACCTTCATAAGGAGGCATGACTCAAAGACAAAAACCAAGCCAGGCCAGCTACCCTTCAAGAAAATCATCCTGAGGAGGAGGAGAAGACCACATGTTAAAATCAATGTCTATGGTACCTGGCACACAATGGTGCACAGACATACATGCAAGTAAAATACTCATATGCATAAAATATAAATAAATCATCTTTAACAGTGCTGGTTCGGGACACACACCGCTCTGTATTGTGACATCTTAGATCCTTCCCAACTGTGACAGTTTCTCAGGTTTCATTTTCAATGACCTGGACAGTTTCTGACGTGAAGTGTTTTGGTTTTTCAAGACAGTGCTTCTCTCTGTGTAAACATGACTGTCCTGGAACTCACTCTGTAGACCAGACTGGCCTCGAACTCACAGAGATCCACCTGCTTCTGCTGGGATTAAAGGCCTGCGCCACCACCACCTAGCTGAGGTGAAGTATTTTTACCAGCTGCCCTATGCTGGGATTTGTCTGCTGTGTTTCTCATTTAGCTGGGACTTTGGTCTTAGAAGAAAACGGCCTATGGTATGGATTTCTTTGGCAAATAGAACTAGGTTATGATGGCAGCTCTGGGTTGATTCAGATCAATATATTCTGGAAATAAAGTGGTAAAGACGAGACCTCTCCATCTTGCCTGTCCCTGATGAACATAGATCACCTTTGCTTGGAACCAGGCCTCCCATGGGCAAATGCTAAAACCAAGAACATCATTCACAAAATGGGCACGAAAATTATAAGCAGAAAAATTCAAGACTTCCTCCCTTATCTTTTTAATGATCTCATTCGGGATCTTTTTGTTTTCTTCTGTCTTTACATTTTTTGTTTTGTTTTAACCTCTCAATTGCAGTGAGATGCCACGGATGCCCGAGTTTTGAAAGAAGTCCTGGATTTTTAGGACTCTCAGACTCTTAGGAGAGTGCTTTGTACACCTGCCTGCAGTTAATGATGCCGACATGACATCAGTTTTAGGGACATTCATTGCTCGTCCAAGAGGTCTGAAGCTAGGGCTGCGGAGATGGCTCGGCACTTTAAGAGGACTTGTTGCTAAATTCATGGGAATCAGAGCTCGGATCCCAGCACCACATGACAAGTCAGGTGTCTTGCAGACACCTGTAACTCCAGCTCTTAGGGATGTCCTCTGTCTTCTGCACCTAGAGACAAAAACTGGGGTTCAACCTGAAGGTTGGAAAAGCAAAACAGCCTGCCACTGGCTCCTACCTCAGTCCAAAATGGTGATCCTGCCTCCAGGAATCTCAGAATGAGACTGTCTGAGAGCTGTCTCCTCCCATCTTATATTCCTCTCTAGGGGTGGGATTAAAGGTGTGCACCAATACCGCCCAGTTCCTATGGCAACTAGTGTGGCTACTGGGATTAAAGGTGTGTGTCACCATTGCCTGGTCTGTGAGGCTGATCAGTAGGGCTGTTTTACTCTCTGATCTTCAGGCAAGCTTTATTTATTAAAATACAAATGAAATATCGGTACTTACTTGTAATCCAAGTTTATAGGAGCTCAAAACCAACCTCAGCTACATAGTGATTTGGACGCCAGCCTGAATTAGGTGAGACCCTGTCTTGACTGGTGTTTTAGAACCCTAGACCAGCATTCGTGTTGTAGTTGTGGTTGGATGGTCACTTTGTTGAGACTGGGTCTCATCATGTAGCTCTGGCTGTCTGGGACTCACTATATCGACTAGGCTGGCCTTGAACTCTTAAGTGCTGAAATTAAAGGCTTTTTGCCACCACCTTCAAAAGTACTTGTTTTTGTTTGGAGTGTGAGGGTTAAGGCAGGTTTGTAGCTCTGGCTGTCTAGTATTCCCTATGTAGACTGGGCTGATCTGGAACTCAGAGATCCACCTGCCTCTGCTCCCTAAGTGCTGGGATTAAAGGTGTGCGTCACCACACCCAGACTCTTGATTTTTTTAAAATTAACTTTAATAGTTTTTTTTAAAAGTGCCCACACGTGCCTGGTATCAAATGAGACCGCGAAGGTCTCAGATCTCCTGGGACTGGAGTTATAGACAGTTGTGAGCCACTGTGTGGGTGCTGGGGATTGAACCTGGGTCATCAGGAAGAGCAGCCAGTGAGTGCTCTTACCCATTGAGCCATCCCTACACCTCACACACTTGATTTTTGAGAAATTCTTGTTTCTCTCGTGCCACATCAGCTGGATTGAGTTACGTCATCGCTCTGTGTTGTGGAAATTAATAAGCACTGGGCCCTTTAGTTTCAGCTCCAGAATTCGTCTTTGAACATGGCTATCAAACTTACCTGCCCACGGAGAGCAATGAAAACCAGACAGCCACCGTGATCTCGCTCCCTGCCAAGACACGCGCCAAGAAGCCCACCACATCCCCTATGCAGAAGAGACTGGGCTGCTGCTATCCAGGTAAAGGGGCCTCTGGGCAACACAAGGGTAGACAGGGTTCATGGGATTTGTTTTAATGGGGGGAGGCTGGGTCCTGACTCTGTAGCTCAACCAGACCTGGAATTCACTATACCACTTTGGTGGGCCTCAAACTCGTGATTCTCCTGTCTCAGCCTCCCACCTGTTGGAAGCAGAGGCATGAGCCACGGTGCCCAGCTTCTTGGTGAATTCTTTTTACTCCTTAAGGTATATCAGTGTGGGTCTACACCTGTGTGGGAGCCTATACCCCCCACGTGTGTTTGATGCCCAGAAGAGGGCGTGGAACCCTCTAGAACTAGAGTCACAGGTGGTTGTGAGCTTCCGTGTTGGGGCTGGGCACCAAACCTGGGTCCTCCGGAAGAGCGGCCTGTACGCTAACTGCTGCACCATTTCCGGTCCTGGTTAAACTGGTTACCCTGGTTCTTAGGAATCTTCAGTCTTCTCTAAACAAGAGAGTCAAGCGTTTGTCTGTCTTTCTAGCCTATGGGCCATGTTGTAAAACAGTGGTTCTCAACCTTCTGACACTGCCACCTTTTATTTAATACAGTTCCTTGTGTGGCGGTGACCCCCAGCCATAAAACTATCTCTCTGCTACCTTATAAATGTAATTTTCACTACTGTTATGAATCATCATGTAAATATCTGATATACAGGATACCAAGGAGGTCACGACCCACAGGTTGAGAACCACTGTTGTAAAGTATAAATTTATGTGTCATCATTCTTCTGGTTCTTTTGGTTTTTAGGGTTTGGGGGGTTGTTTTTTTTTGTTTTGTTTTGGAATTTTCAAGACAGGGTTTCTCTGTGTAACAGCCCAGACTGCCCTGGAACTCTCTCTGTAGACCAGGCTGGCCTCGAACTCACAGAGATTCACCTGCTTCTGCTGCTCAAGTGCTGGGATTAAAGGCGTGCGTCACCACTGCCTGGCCTCCTTTTGGTTGTGGTTTGTGTTAGATCAATGCTGTACTGTGTCTGGCATTTGTTGTCGATGTCTTTCCTGTGTTGCTGGCCATCTCCCCGTGGTGTGGCAAGTCGACCACTTCGGTTTTCTCTGGACTCTTTCGTTGGCTTTTTCAGGTTGCCAGTTCAAGACTGCCTACGGCATGAAGGACATGGAGCGCCACCTGAAGATCCACACAGGTAAGTGATATCATTTGCTAGGTAGGGTACCCTAAACACCCACCCAGGAGAAACTGGGGACCCAGAGATATCGGACATGTGACAAGGCCCAGGCCTTACAGAGGTCAAAGGAACACAAGTACAAAGTAAATAAAGATGCAGTTTATACTAAAGCAATCAAAACCCAGCAGTAAGCCAGGTAGTGGTGGCGCACACCTTTAATTCCAGCACTTGGAAGGTAGAGACAAGCAGGTCACTGTGAGTTTGAGGCCAGCCAGGTCTACAGAGCAAGCTCCAGGACAGTCAGGGCTGTTACACAGAAAAATTTTGTCCGCTCTACCCACCCCCCACCAAAAAAAAAAAAAAGAAAGAAAACAAAACAAAAACAGCAGTGGAGGACGTGAGCCCGAGCCAGAGGCCAGGAACTGCCTTGGCCACGTGAGCCATGGCCACGTGAGAACTGATGTGCCGTGGTTAATCCACATCAGATGCAGATGGCATTCAGGTGGGAGATGTGTCGTGTATGATACCACGTTAGTAAAGAGAGAGGAGAGGGTTTGTTTGTTTCTTTGTGTCCAGTGCTGGGGTCGAACCAGAGGATACACGAGCTTTGTTTTCGTCGGTCATTTGATTTGTTGTTGATGTCGATTGTTTAAAAAAGATCTCATTCTGTAGCTCAGGCTAGACTAAAACTCATTATATAGCCTTGGCTTTGCTTCCAATTCTCCATGCCCCTGCCTCACTGGGGTCATAGGTACTCATCACCACACCTGGCCAGGAACAGCGGCTTTCCCACGGCTGCTTTCTTTACTCGCGACACAAAGCACGGAAAGGGGAGCCTAAGGTGGTTTGCTTTAGAACAGCAGAAAGGGCTAGAAAGATGGCTCAGTGGGAAAGGAGCTTGCCACCAAGCCTGATGACCTGAGTTCAATCCCTAGGACCCATGCGGTGGAAGCGGAGAACCAGTTTTGGAACTTTAGAACATTGTCCTCTGACCGCTATATGTACTTTGTGATCCACATGCTCAAGTGTGAACACATGCATGCGCACACATGCACACACCACGCACACGCATACACCACACATACACCACACACACACACCACATACACACACCACACACACACACACCACACACATACACCACACACACACACCACACACAATTTTTAATGTAAACAAATTTTTAAAGGAGGGAAAAACATCAATGCTTAGAAAAAGGAGAATTAAGTGGGGATATTTTAATTTTATTGACACAGTCATCCTTTAGACCCCCGGGATTGCTGTCAGGGAGCCCCCTCTTCCCAGAGATGCCAGAAGCTAAGGATGTTCACATCCTTAGGGAAGATGAGACAGCATCTGCACGGTGCCCACATTTGCACTCCGGGTACCCACTGCACTGCGGAGGACTGACCCTTCCCGCCAGAATGCCAGCCTCACACGCTGTCTTCTCAGTGCAGTTACTGCTTATGCTTCAAATATCATTTGCTCCGCAGCCATTTGAATGCCCAGTTGCAGGGCCCTGTGACTCCATAAGCCAGCTTGCATGCTGTTATGGTTTCCAGATGTTGCGGATAGAGAAAGAATTGCTGCCAGGCGGCTTTAGAGGAAGTCTGAGAGGTTCCTGGTCAAGTGACCCAGAGGCGTAAATTCCAAAGGGAAGTGTACAGAAGCGAGGGAGAGACGGGTCTTCTCACATTCTATCTGCTGGGCAGCCTCAGCCCTTTGAAAGCTCAAACAGCTAATGGCTATCAGCTGTGACCCATGAGTGGCACTGAGGTCACTGTCCTGTCCGCTGGGCCTCACACTGCCAAGTCACATGGACTTATTCTAATTACCCAAATATTAACTTTCATAAGCAAGCAGTGGCTCCCCCCCCCATATGGGCTGCGTTGGTTAGGGTTTCATCGAGTAAATTGCACACATTATCAGTGACAATTGGGGAAACTGAGTCAGAGTATAAGTAAAGACATATTGGTTACTTTATTGTTGCTGTAGGATGTCCAACCAATGCCACTGGAAGGAAGGGAGGGAAGGAGAGAGGGAGGGAGGGAGGGAGGGAGGGAGGGAGGGAGGGAGGGAGGAAGTTAGTTTATTTTGGCTTACGTCTTGAGGGTCCAGTTCATGGTGGCAGGATCATGAGGCCGTTGATCACATGGTACCCACAGTCAGGAAGCAGCTGGTCACATGGCACCCACAGTCAGGAAGCAGAAAGATGAACCTCGATGCTCAGCTCACTTTCTCTTTATTCAGCTTAGGACCGCAGCCCAGGGATGGTGCTGTGCTCATCCAGTCAGACTTCTCTACAGACCCCTAACAGACACGCTCAGAGGTGTCTCCTAGGTTTCTCCTAAGTTGAGAGTGAGAATGAGCCGTCGCTTGCTGCAGCAATCTTAGATCCATTCCTACATGTCATCTGAAGACACCGCTGCACAACAGGGTGGGTGACCTGAGGGTATCCTTGCTGGCCACTTTTAAGGCGGGTGGTTAGGGTTGGTGGCGAGCACCCCATGTGGTTCCTGCCCGGCAGAGCTGTTGAAAACCACCCTCTGCATCACCAACAGGCAGTACCCTGGTGCAAACTAACAGTCCAGAGGGCACAGGCAGCAGACGGTGCAGAGAGATGACCCACTGGGAACAATTTCAGTAAAATGACTTTGTTTTGGCAATGTTAAGGGTCAAACCCTGGGCCTTGTGCCTGCAAGGCAAGTGAGATCTATCAACTGAGTTACATTCCTAGCTCAACAAAATAATCATCTTTTTGTTTGTTTGTTTTTGGGGTTTTTTGTTTTGTTTTGTTTTGTTTTTTGTTTTTCGAGACAGGGTTTCTCTGTAGCTTTGGAGCCTGTCCTAGAACGAGCTCTTGTAGACCAGGCTGGCCTCAAACTCACAGAGATCCGCCTGCCTCTGCCTCCCAAGTGCTGGGATAAAAGGCATGCGCCACCACTGCCCGGCTAAAATGAGCATCTTTAAGAAATTGTCCGATGTATTTTTTTTCCAAGGCAGGGTTTCTCTGTAACTTTGGAGCCTGTCCTGGAACTAGCTCTTGTAGCCTCGAACTCACAGAGATTCACCTGCCTCTGCCTCCCAAGTGCCAGGATTGAAGATTTATTTTTTTAAGATTTATTATTATTATGTATACAGTGTTCTACCTGCCTGTATGTCTGCATGCACCAGATCTCATTATAAATGGTTGTAACCCACCATATGGTTGCCAGGAATTGAACTCAGGACCTCTGGAAGAAGTCTTAACCTCTGAGCCACGTCTTCAGTGTGTTCAGATGTGCCAAACCTTACTCTGACACAGTCGGCTGTGGCACACTGTCAGCGCGGGGCTCGGTACACACGTCATCTACAGAGTGGAAAGTGAAAATCTCACTGGTGTGCTGATTGACAGCTGTGATCCCCGCACTCGGGAGGCAGAGGCAGGCGGATCTCTGTGAGTTCGAGACCAGCCTGGTCTACAGAGCTAGCAGGACAGCCAGGGCTCTATAAAGAGAGCCCGTCTCCCAAAAAAAAAAAAAACAAAACAAAACAAACCCAAAAAAGCAGAAAGACAAGACAAACAAAAGACAGGGTAAGAGTAAAAATCTGTGCTTAGAACATGTCACTTCCTAATATACCTCAAAGTCACCGACCTTTGTAGTCCACACTGCAATATTCTGAATTTTTTTGCGTGCAAATATAAGGCCTAAGACAGACTAACAATTTATTTTTTTATTTTTGGAGACAGGGTCTCACTATATAGCTATTACTGTCCTAAAACTCACTGTATAGACCAGGCTGACCTCATACTCAGAGCTCAGCCTGCCTCTCTCTGCCTCTGCCTTCCTGGGATTAAAGGCGTGTGTTACTATGCCTAGCTCCAGACACACAATTTTATTTTCTCTTATTAAGCAAATATGATATTCTTGTCCCTACTTAATATTGTGTCTTTATTATTTTTAAACTTTATTGTATGCATGTATGTGTATGTGTATAAACACATGTTCATATGCCCACTGCTTTATCCGTGTGAAGGTCAGAGGTCAACTATTATAATCTGTTCTTTCCTGCCACGTGTGGTTCCCAGGAATTAAACTTGGATCACCAAACTTGATGGCAGATGCCTGTAACCCCTAAAGCCATCTCAACATTTGCATGTCTTTGTGTAGGGGTGTGTGTGGGGGGGGTGTATGTGGGTGTGTATCTGCGGGCACATGCGCATGCACTTTCTTCTCTTTCCTGGTCGACTGGGGAATTGATTCAGTAATTTATAGCCCATCCATAAAGTAAAATCGCTCAACCTCAGCTGCTTAATGGTGTGGAAATGACAGGAAGGACTACATGAGCCAAACGAAGTCAACAGGGAGTAGAGTAGAATCTGCTCGAAAAGCCGGGGAGCCCTGGATTCTAGTCCCAGCGTTGTGAAGAGGAGGAAGTGAAGTACTCCACAGACAGGACAGTAGAGCGTGAAGGGTCTGAATCAGTGCGAGGGGCTAGGGACGTGGCTCGGGTGGTAGAGCACTCGCCTGACATGCACGAAGCTCTGGGTTCCGTCCCCAGAATGGCATCAGTGAGGCCTAGCGCACGCTCACATTCCCAATGCTGTGCAGGCAGAGGCTGAAGTTTAGGGTCATGTTTGGCTTCTTGACAAGTCCAGAGCCAACCTGGGATGCGCGAAACTGCCACAAATAAAAAAAGGAAGACACTAGCTGGCAGAGGTTTTTGTACTAAATATACACATACACAAAAATTAATTAATTAAAAAGAGATAAGGCTGTAGCCCAGTTATAGAATGCTTGTCTAGCAATCCCGAGACCCTAGCTTATTCCCTATCCACACGTACACGCACACACATACACACACGCATGCACACACCTCTGCACTGGTGAGGTGGTTCAGTGGGTAAACGTGCTTGCTGACAAGCTTGAAGACATTATAAATGAGTTCAATTCCCAAGACCCACATGGTAGAGGGAGAGAATCAACTTGTGCAGCTTGCCGTCTGACCTCACACACGGTACACACAGGCCCACACAGAGAAATATCAACATACATGCAGTTAATAAATAGGGACCCTCCAGGTCAGAAGCGAGCAGTTGCTTACATGCTGACATCTGCCATCAAGGGTCAGACTAAACAGCACATACGCCAAGATGCAGAAGCGGGCAGTGGAATAGGCAGGCCACGCAGGCCCAAGACTGTAAAAAAGGAACAGATAGAAGAGAGATGGCTGTTTCACATTACACTAATGTCCTTCAATGCATCTATGTCTGTAGAATAAAGTAATACTTTAATCTTGGAAATATTTAAATATCAAAAATGCAATAAAAGAAAATATGCTAAGTCAGGTATGGTGGTGCACACCTTTAACCCCAGCTCTTGGGAAGCAGAAGGAGGCAGATCTCTGCAAGTTCGAGGCTAGCCTGGTCTACAGAGCATGTTCCAGGGCTACATAGTGAGATCCTGTCTCGAAAAGAAAAAAGCACAATAATCAAAATTAATAAGATAATAGAAGTTGGGTGGATGAGTGCTTGGCCCTAAATAGAGCGTTTATACAAGACCCTGTAAAGAACGGGGAACATCGAGTAAAGGGGTCAGAAATAGTCAGAAGGTAAGCAGAAAGGCTGGCTGCAACATTCTTGTTTTAAAGCCTGGCATAGCAAGGCATGCCTCTTAACACCAGCACCTAGAAATTGGAGGTGGGGTGAGTTCAAGCCCAGCCTGGGCTACAAGGATCCCTGTCCAGAAACAGCAAAATATTTTATTTATTTTTTTAGTTGCTGTGTACTTTTTAACTAATAAGTCATCTTGGGGAAAAAAGTTTGAAATCTCTTAATAAGCCACACAGCAGAGCCACCACTCCACCCCACGCCCCAGGTTTCTAAACCACCCCGGGGACCTACAGGTTGGTCCTCCTGGAAGGTGTCGGGAGTAAACGTTAACTTCTCAATCTTGTTCCCCCGCCACGGCTTGCTTGTGCACCCAAAGGTGACAAACCCCACAAGTGTGAGGTGTGCGGGAAGTGCTTCAGCCGGAAGGACAAGCTGAAAACGCACATGCGCTGCCACACGGGCGTCAAGCCCTACAAGTGCAAGACGTGCGACTACGCGGCGGCCGACAGCAGCAGCCTCAACAAGCACCTGCGCATCCACTCGGACGAGCGGCCCTTCAAGTGCCAGATCTGCCCCTACGCCAGCCGCAACTCCAGCCAGCTCACCGTGCACCTGCGCTCGCACACGGGTAAGTCACGCCGCGCCGCTTCTAATCCCAGCATGGGCACCTGCCGTCCGTGGGCAGCTGGGAAGGAGAGGAGCTGGGGCTGGTGGGTTAGAGCCCTTGCCTGACATGCACAAGGCTGCATCCCCAGCACCGCTTAACAGGCGTGATGGCACACACCTGTAACCCCAGCACCGGAGAAGTAGCAGCAAGGAGGATCAGGTCATCCTTGGCTGTGTCCAGAGTACAAGGCTAGCTTGGGCTACATGGGACCCTGTCCCATAGAAACAGTTTTAAAGGCGCTGGGGTAGCCGACCCTCCTTCCTTTTGCCTTTGCCGTCTCACCTGCGTGAAAGAACCTGTCCTAGTAACACAGGAGCAGCTGTGTGGCAGTCCATCACCTTCCATGTGTCTTTATGGAACTCATATGTACGGGGCTGAGGGACTATATGCCATGATATAGATACAAACAGTGAGTTTTTAATCATCGTCCGAGTTACAGCCAGTAAAGCCATCTTTAAATGTTGCACTGTGTTCAGACTAGCGCGCCTTAATCGGGAAGCACGCGGCAAGGGCCGGGGTATGGCTCTGTGGTAACTCTTGCCTGGCCCATCAGAGGCCCTGGGTTGCATCCTCAGTGGCGCTTCTTAGCAGCCATCACCCTGTCTCCACGGTGCACTGCAGCAGGTGTATTGTGTCACGTCCTTCAGGTCCACAGGCGTCGCTGTTGGTGTTGGCTTAGCTTAACCACATGTGTGAAAAGGCTTCTGCCTACCTCTGCCCAGGAGCCGGTGAATGTGGGCTTGGTGGCTGTGCATTGGTCTCACCTGGGGTGAACAGGCTGTACCCCATCTATCTCTGACCCTGCTCTCAGGCCTGTGGGCTAGCCCAGGTGTAGCGCCTGCACTACGGGACGGTATGCGAGCCGGGAAAGGGGCTGGAGATTTTAACACAGATGCACACAGACGGAAATACGGGTCATTCTTGAAACAAGAATGCCCCCTTTATTGTGTGCTCCAGGGCAGCTTCTATAGGGATCCTTAACTGATAGCCACGCCCCAGCCAAACCCACCATAAACCACTCCCCTGCCATCAGGAACTCCTGAGGGTCTCGTGCTCAGAGCAGCTGCAAACACAGGAAAACAAGTTTTGCTTAGAGCAGCTGCAAGCATTGGAAAACAAGTTGTTTACAGGAAATTCAGGGTCTGGGGGTCCACAGCCCCTAACACCCAGGCTTGGCTTCATCATGGTCGCCACACAGGAACAGGAAGGCAAGGCCAGTGTGGAAGCTCACTGAAGCCTCGGATTGCATGTGTCCACAAACAACATGCTGGCACCTAAAGCAAGTCACAGGCTGGATCTGGTGTCAGGGATGGCTTGAGCTCACCTGCGGGACGGCCACCACCAGATTACATGGCAAGGGACAGGGACAGGAGAGGAATGAAGGCTTAGTACCATTCATGCAGACAGTCACTGACCATGACCACGACCACCACCACCTTTGTCCCCACCATCAGGCTCATCTCTGACATTCACACCATGTCCAGGACGCCCATAAATCTCACCCAGCCATAGGATCACACCAAGAGATAGCCATAGGATCAGGTCAGAAAGGATAAGAAGTCTGGTTGTGGCATACTAGAGCCCCAGCAGTAACAGTAATCCCGTTTTGGGAATGGTGAGGATGAGAGCCTTATCTGTGCCTGGTCCCATACACGCCTAAAATCTCTCTTGGCATATTCCCCCAGATCCCTTTGTTCAGGCTTAGTTGGGGCCAAGTAGTGTCTAGCTCTGGCTCATAACCCTGCTTACTTGGGACATCCTCTCAGGTTATATTCTGGACCACTTCTAAAGACTTGGCCTCCCAAGACTGCCACTCCTGCTTGCTGCTTGCAGAAGGGGCATGCAGGTACACATGCGTGCTGCCCTCAGAAGGGGGTGTCCTGGTACACACACATGCTTTCTGTAGTAGAGGGTGTCCAGGTACACATGCATGCTGCCCACAGAAGGGGGTGTCCAGGTACACATGTGTGCTGCCCGCAGAAGAGGGTGTCCAGGTACACATGCGTGATGCCCACAGAAGGGAGTGTCCAGGTACACATGTATGCTGCCTACAGAAGGGGGTGCACAGGTACACATGCATGCTGCCCACAGAAAGGGGTGCACAGGTACACATGCATGCAAAGGCCGGGGGGATCTTTTTCCTTTTTGTTTTAGGGGAGACTGATACCCCTTGTGTGGATCTGCCTTTAAAACTTGAGTTCCCTGAGCTGGGAATAGTGGTGCAGGTGCACACCCTTAATCCTAGCACTCGGGAGGCAGAGGCATAGGCATGTGGATCTGAGTTCAAGGCCAGCCTGGACTAGAGAATGAGTTCCAGGACTGCCAGGGGCTACATAGAGAAGCCCTGTCCCAAAAAGAAGGAAAAAAAAAAACTTTGAGTTTCCCATTTATTTGTATGATTTAAAACTAGTTGTGGGGTGGGCATCCTGCCTCTCTCTGGACTCAATTGTAGACATTTCTTCCTCTGACACTGAGGGAGCTGGGAGGCTCCTGGCGCCAGTGTACCCCCTTTGGAGGTGTACACAGAATCTCACACTAGGGTTCCCCTTTCTCATCTGGCCCTCATTCAGAGGTTATTTCCTTGGATATGATCTTGGTCCCCATGCCTTTGTCTAACTTTAAAAGATAGTTGGAGGGGGACTAGAGAGATGGCTCAGCGGTTAAGAACACTGACTGCTCTTCCAGAGGACCTGGGTTCAGTTTCCAGCACCTACATGGCAGCTCACAACTGTCTGTAACTCCAAGACCTGACACCCTCACACAGGCATGCATGCAGGCAAAATGCCAATGCACATAAATAAAAGTAAATAAGTTATAAAAAAGCTGGCTGGAGGCGCTGGAGGGATGACTCAGTGGTTAAGGGTGCTTGCTACTCTCCCAGAGGACCAAAGTCTAGCACCCACGTCAGGCAGCGTACAACTGGCCACCTATACTCCAGCTTCAGGGGATCCACAACCCTCGCCTGGACTCTGTGGTTACACACACACACACACACACACACACACACACGTTTGCATGTACACACAGATACGTGTACATAAGTAAAAACTTCAGTGTTCTGTTTTGTGTGGAAACAAGGTTTGACCATGGAGATCCACCTGCCTCTGCCTCCCAAATGCTGAGATTAAAGGCATGTGCCACCATGCCTGACTAAAGTAAATTTTTTCAAGAGCTAGAGCTAGTAGGAAATGACTTCCAAGGATGCCGACAACAGATTATGTCTAGAAAATCGTTGCCTTTCCCTCCACACTCTGCTTGGAACCCACTGGGCTCTTTAGTGAACTTCCTTCCGGGACCAATCATAGCACTCTCCAAAGCTCGAGCTGCCTGGGTGTCTGTTTACCAGTGTGCGGATTAAATAACTTTAGCAGCTGGATCTGGATGTCTCCTGTCACTGTGAATTACTGTTTTTGCAGCTTGATTCCCAAACCCAGGCTGAAGATTTGGGTTCTCTGCGTTGACAGTCTCCCATTTCCAGGTCCCTGATAACCTACCCTCCCCAAAGCCTCTGCACGTGGCAGCATCCTCCATTCTCGTTCTAGGGAGCAGCTGAGGTCCCTGTAGGTAACTCTGTCCCCAGCTGGGCTTTCAGTCAGTGAAGCTGCTGTGACGAAAGTCACTGTGCCCTGGGCTGGAGTGATCCGCCTCTGCACCACACACCTGTCGTTGTTCTCCTGGGACCAGCGGGCTAGCAAGGAGCGACCTTCTCATGACATGTGAGCAAGACATTCCCAAAGACAGAGCCGTTCCAAAGTGCCTAGTGGGCCTTGTTTTCTGTCATCCCAGCACTCAGGAAGTAGAGGCGGGAGAATCAGTAGTTCAGGGTCATCCTCAGCTATGTTACCAGTTTAAGGCCATCCTGGGCTACATGAGACCCTATCTCAACAACCCCCTACCAAACAAGTAATGACAATAATAATAGTAATGATAATAATAATACCACCTTTGTGTCAAGTCTGGTTGCTCCTGCTAAATAGTATAAGCCGAATCCAGTGACCTTTGAGCCCAATGTAGGTCACAGCATGTCACCCTGCCCTTGTCAGTGAGCTTATGTAATTGTATAGGAGTCAGAGGACACAAAGAGGGACAGGAGGTGGGAGACTTGGGGAGGGGGGTGATCTTTGCAGCAGGCTAGAACACTGACCTAACTGGCATGCAGTCTGTTGTCTGGAGTCTGCTCCATTTCTTCCAGCTGGTTCTTCCTGGTGATTCAAACCCAAAAGCCAATACCCGACTGAGGCAGGAGGATCAAGAGTTCATAGCCTGGGCTAAGGAGTTGGTTCAGTAGATAAACTGCTTGCTACGGACATAGCACGGGATGGGTGAGGATAGTGGCCTGCCTGTAACTCCTGCACTCGGGAGGATGGAATGGAGGATCCGTGGAGCAAGCTGACTAGCCAGACTAACAAAATAGCAAGCTTCAAGTTCCCTGAGAGACCCTGCCTCAGTAAATAAAACAGATAGTGATGGAGAAAGACATTGACATCAACCTCTGGCCTCCACACGCACGCTCACACATGTGAACACACACACACACAAAATAAATAAAATATATACAAAAAGATGAAATTAAGAGTTCAGGGCCACCCAGGGCTACACAACGGTACCTGATCTCACACAACAGCATCAGTAGCCCACTTGGGCTTACGGAGTTGGACTCATATTAGTGGCATCTTTGGATTATGCTAGAAAGGCGTGTTTCCTAACGTTTTAAATGTGTGCCAGTTATGTGTCATCTCCACGGAGTGTTCATTTTGTTGAGTTACAGTGTTATTTCACATGCCGGTCCGTCTGGTGTTCTGTGCCGCCGACCGTTTTGCTTACCGCTGAGGGTCAGGAAGGCGCTGTGGGTTTAAACACAATTTAACATCCTTAGGCAGAGGGTGTGGCCATTGGCACTGAAGAGCTTACAGTAGGGCTTTGACCAGTACACTCCATTAAAGAAATAAATTTAGAACTAGGCTGTGGTGGCGCACACCTTTAATCCCAGAACCAGGAGGTGGAGGCAGGTGGGTCTCTGTGAGTTCAAGGCCAACCTGATCTATAGAGTCAGTTCCAGGACAGCCAAGGTTACACAAAGAAACCATGTATCACAAAGGAAGGGAGGGAAGGAGGGAGAGAGAGAGGGAGGGAGGGAGAGAGGGAGGGAAAGAGGGAGGGAAGGAGGGAGAGCGAGAGGGAGGAAGGGAGAAAGGGAGGAATTTAGGGCTAGAGAGATGGCTCAATGGGTAAAAGTGCTTGCTGCCTGCTACATGACCTCAGTCCTCAGGACCCACTTGGTGAAAGGAGAGATTGGCTCCCACAAGTTGTCGTCTGAGCACCCTACCACACATGCATTCAATCATTAAATAATTAATGCGATTTTAATGCATCCAGATGTAATAAGAAAGTTGAGAAATGTTTGTGGGGTCAGAGTGATGGCTCAGCTGTTAAGAGCACCTGTTGCCCTTGCAGAGGGGCTGGGTTTGATCCCCAACACACGTATATGATGGCTCGCCACCCTGTAACTCCAGTCCTGGGGATCTAGATCTGTCTTCTGGCCTCTGTGGGTACCGCACACAAGTGGTGCACAAACATGCATGCGGACAAAACACCTATACACACAAAATAAATCATTTTTAAAACGTGTGATTAAAGAAAGAATAGTCGAGGCACAGTGGAGTATGTCTGTAATCCCGGCACTTGGGGGGAAGGCAAAAACAGGAATTTAAGGTCACCTTCAGCTACATAGGGAGTTAGAGGCTAGCCTGGGCTAGAAGAGCCCCTGTCCCCCAAAAAAATCACAATCTCTAGAAAAGAGTTGTTAGCTCTGCGACCTACCTATAAGATTTGGTTCTGGGTTGTTGGTTTTTTTCCCCCCTGGATTATGTCACTAATGTAATTGATGGAGAGAACAAAAGGAAATGCCTGTTATTCCACTCTGAGCAAATGCTATGAACTGGTCGCCCAGGGGACTCACGGGGTTTCAAAGCCATCAAAGCAGTTGAGCAAAAGTAAATTTGTAACTACCAGCTAGAAGCTGCTGTAATTCCAAGACCCGCCACTAGGTGGCGATGGAATCGCTGCTAAGGCACATATGGCTCGCTACGATTCTTTCAGTGGTTTTAATAGCCGTCTTAATGTAATTGGTTTCTTCTGTATTCCTGGTTTTATTTTAGTTTGTGCGTTTGAAACTTCCTGTAGAAGTGTTCTTTGAGTTTTACAAACTGCTGCAAGGGGGCAACGTTGTTTGAAGGCAGGGGGAAAGCTAATGTTTACTAAAAACCCATTTGGGAGCCCGGGATATGGTTCAGTCTGTGTTTACCACTGAAGCACTCATGTGAAAAGCTGGCCATAGTGGCAGACATGTAATCCTGGACTGGGGGCAGAGGCAGGAGGACTCCAAAGGCTCACTGGCAGTTAGCCTAACCTACTGGCTGGGCCCAGGCCAATGAGAGACCCTGTCTTAAAAGATACAAAGTAGGGTCTGGCAGTGGTAGCCTACCCCTTGAATCAGAGCACTTGGGAGACAGAGGAAGGTGGATCTCCGAGTTCAAAGCCAGCCTGGTCTACAGGTCTACAGAGTGAGTTCCAGGACAGCCAGGGCTACACAGAAACCTTGTCTCGAAAACAGAAACACCAAGTAGACAGCTCCTAAGGAGCCGTGCTTGAGGTTGATCTCTGGACACCCCCCCCCCCACACACACACACACACCCTGCATTTGCATAAATTTAAAAGACTACTTAGGAATGCCTGGGGCTTTAAGGGCCAAGCAGCCACTGGCACAGCAACTAATCTACACGTGGCTATTTTCATTTTCCTTCTGTTGCTGTGATTAACGTCATGACCCGAGGCAACTTGAGAGAAGAAAGGGCTCACACTTCCCAGGTCCCAGCTGTCACTGAGGAAAGTCAGGGGCAGGAACAGAGCAGAAATCACGAGGAAGGCTGGCTGGCTCTCCGGATTGTTCTCTGCTAGCTTTCCTGTATAGTTCAGGTTCACCTGCCTAGGGACAGTGGTGCCCAACAGTGGCCTGGGCCCTCCCACATCCATTCTCAATCAAGACAAGCTTAGCAGGTCTTCAGGTGAGGTCTCAGGTGACTCTGGGTTGAGCCAATAAAAACTAACCAGGAAAGTGGCCACGTGACAGTAAACAGATATAAACAGCTGCACTGCCCTAACGTGGCTGAGGCCTGGGTTCAGTCTTCGGCATAGGAGGAGAATGGCTGGCCCTGATCCAGTAAGCTTTATTTATAAAACTATCAGTGGCCAGGGTCTAGGCCACAGCCTGAAGCTTCCCACTTCCGGTTCAGGAGTTAGTGCGCCTAAGGTAAGGGTAATCAACCATGTGAAGTATTTGTTTCGTTCAGGCATCTTGGTTTTCTGTGATTGTGTTAAATTGACCCCTGCAGCCTCTAGTTGAATGTGTTAGGCAGCTCAGGATGACATCATTGGCCACCTACCAAAAAGTGAAGTCTGATCACAGTCTTCAGAGGGCACGGCCTGAGAGTGTGAGCGTGGCTTGCAGGAACAACTCGTCACCTTGCTCCGGAGTCAGTCTGGCTTGGAAGCAAGCCCTGTCACGTGTTGTATGTGACCACGAGTGAGCTACACGGGCTCAGGGCCCCACTCATTTGTAGCGTAGTGCTCAGACCAATGTCAACAATGGCTGCTCCTGCCTTGTAGGGGTGTTGCCAACAGGGACAGTCTCACCCTGTAGTGTGCTTGCCGTGGCTTCAGCCATCCAGAATCAACTTAAAACTCTGAACCACTGTTAGCTCACTTGCTTAAACCATCGTGGTTGTGCTAGGGAAGCGCCTCAGCTCATAAGAGCTCGGCTCCTAGATTTCACATAAAAATGTCAGCCATGGTGGATGGTTGTGATCCCAGCCCTGGGCTAGCAGAGACAGGTGGATCCCTGGGGCTCACTGGCCAGCCTGGTCCAGTTTGTAAACTCCAATGAGACCATGTTTCAAAGAAGGTGGGCAGCATTCTTGAGGGTGACACCCAAGGTTGTCCTTAGATTAGATACACACACACACTCACACACACACACGCACACACACACGCACGGTACACATGAAAACACACTATTCAAGAGCAAGCCGCTTGTTTGGTGATCGCTACCTCCACTAATTTGGACCTGGCACCCATCGAGTAAATGAGTTTGGGATATCCCAGCCACTTCGATGTTTGCAATTCCACTCCCCCATTCATCTCTCAGCAAATACAAATTAAAAAAAAAAAAAAAAAAAAAAAAAAAAAAAAAACAGAAAACAGAAAACAAAAAATCAAGCAGCTGGATTCTGCAACTTCTTCCCAAGTAGAGAGCACAGTAAGAGAAGAGTAAATCATGTGCAATAAACACGTCTCTAATCATGAAAACCTGCAAGAACTATCCGCAGTGTTCCCATCACGTGGGGAGTGGGAAGGGGTGCTCAGGAATGCAGCCTGGTGCTGACCCGTTGGAAATGTGTTCATAGGTCTGGGACGGAACTCATTTCCGTCCATATCCAGGAGGATGCAGAGCCATGGAGCTGTCAGCTTCTAAGTAGGCTATGAAAGTGTATGTAAAATTAGAAATGAAATTATTTTTTAAAAACAATTATAAGAAAAAAATAACAATTATAAGGAAGCCAGGTGTAGGATGTAATAGTGCTTGCCTTTAATCCCAGCACTAGGGAGGCAGAACAGGTAGATCTCTGTGAGTTGGGGGCCAGTCTGGTCCTGGAACTTGCTCCGTAGACCTGCTGGTCTTGAACTCACAGAGATCCTCCTGTCTCCTTGTCCCAGGTCCTGGGATTAATGCAGATCCTATTCAAGACATTTAAATGTCTCTTTGTCCCCACATCTGGGTTTTCTAGCGGTGGATCTGTGACGGCATCCCGGTGATGACTCGGTTTGGGTACCTAAAAGAATGCCAAGGGCTGCTGGGAACTGTTGTGATGAGGAGAAGCCAGCCTCCTGCCTTGCTATAAGCCATTTTCTGGTGTGTGTTTCGGGGAATCCTTGTTGATCCTTGTTGTCGTTTTTAACCTGTTCTTATGGAAACTCACCTTGTGTTGACAGGGGACGCCCCCTTCCAGTGCTGGCTCTGTAGTGCCAAGTTCAAAATCAGCTCCGACTTGAAAAGGCACATGCGCGTGCACTCGGGGGAGAAGCCTTTCAAATGCGAGTTCTGCAACGTCCGCTGCACCATGAAGGGGAACCTCAAGTCGCACATTCGCATCAAACACAGCGGCAACAACTTCAAGTGTCCACACTGCGACTTCCTGGGGGACAGCAAATCGACCCTGCGGAAGCACAGCCGCCTGCACCAATCGGAGCACCCGGAAAAGTGCCCGGAATGCAGCTACTCCTGTTCCAGCAAGGCCGCGCTGCGCGTGCACGAGCGCATCCATTGCACTGAGCGCCCGTTCAAGTGCAACTACTGCAGCTTCGACACCAAGCAACCCAGTAACCTGAGCAAACACATGAAGAAGTTCCACGCGGACATGCTCAAGACTGAGGCCCCCGAGAGGAAGGACACCGGCAGGCAGAGCAGCCGGCAGGTGACCAAGCTGGATGCCAAGAAGACGTTCCACTGTGACATATGTGACGCCTCGTTCATGCGGGAGGACTCGCTCCGCAGCCACAAGAGGCAGCACAGTGAGTACCACGACAGTAAGAACTCAGATGTGACGGTTGTGCAGCTTCACCTTGACCCCAGCAAGCAGCCGGCTGCGCCCCTCACTGTGGAGCATCTCCAGGTCCCCCTCCAGACCAGCCAGGTGTCTCAGTTCAGCGAGGGGAGGGTCAAGATCATCGTAGGGCATCAGGTACCTCAGACTAACACCATCGTCCAAGCGGCCGCAGCTGCTGTCAACATCGTGCCCCCCACCCTGGTAGCCCAGACCCCAGAGGAGCTCCCGGGGAATGGCCGCCTGCAGATCCTACGCCAGGTCAGCCTCATCGCCCCTCCTCAGCCTTCTGGGTGTCCTGGCGAAGCAGGGGCCCTGAGTCAGCCAACCGTTCTGCTGACCACCCATGACCAGACGGCGGGGACCACCCTGCAGCAGAGTCTGATCCCCGCCACCCCAGCTGGGACCCAGGAAGGCACAGGAAACCAGACGTTCATTGCCAGTTCGGGCATCACTTGCTCGGACTTGGAAGGCCTTAACGCTCTGATCCAGGAGGGAACTGCAGAGGTGACCGTGGTGAGCGACGGAGGCCAGAGCATCACGGTGGCCACCACAGCGCCCTCTATATTCTCCTCTCAGCAAGAACTGCCCAAGCAGACTTACTCTATCATCCACGGGGCTGCACACCCTGCCCTGCTCTGCCCAGCTGATTCTATACCAGATTAGTACTTCAGAGATTCAAAACATTCTGAAGGGGGAGGGTTGCTATCAGAGAACCTACAAGAAGAATGTTGTAAGAGGCCCCTGACTCCTTGTAATTGTATTTTATATGGTTTATGTCATTTTTTAACAGAGAAGCAACATGGAGACCATCCTGATTCCTCCTTCAAGCTGTTACGTTGTCTTAAAGGTTGCCAAGGCTGATTCCAATAGGAATCCGAGCTCACTGCGTGAGGGACTGAATGTGTTTGTTAACAGTTTGATTTCCCATCTTCCAGATGTGATTCTCCAACTGGAATAAAGGTGTTTGGGTTTGGGGTTTCCATTGCACTCAGTTTGTATAGTAGGTGATGGTACTTAGCTTCTCGGGAGCCCCTTTCCAGAATTACAGACACAAAGAGTCCCGAATACTTGTGTAGTGCATAGATCCCTATTTGTTCCTGCATAGATCCAAATCTATGTCAGACCATTTCTAACAAGAGTGTTGGAGACGGGGATCCGAAAGGAATAGTGTCCTACACCTGGTTAAAATATATTCCCTAGTGATAGTTTGTTACAGCTCCACATGAGTGTAGGATTGTGAAGTTTAACTTATTTTGTGTGTGTGTGTGTGTGTGTGTGTGCACGCGCGCACATGCGTGCATGAGAGCAGGTACCCACAGGGGCCAGAAAGGGTGTCAGATCCCTCTGGAGCTGGAGTTACCAGTGATTGTGAGCTGGCTTGGGTTCTGGGAAAGAAACTTAATAGTGCACGTACTCTTTGTAATCATCTCCCCAGCCCTGTGGACTGTTCATTCTGTCATCGCGGGGGGGACTTAGCACAGCTGGGGTCTGGGGTTTTCTCATAAATACTTCCCTCCTTCAGCTGCGTGTAATACATTCGATGTCTCAAGTGACTCAAACTTCTTTGCCTTTATTTTTGTTTTTGTGACAAGATCTCACTCTGTAGCTCAGGCTGGCCTCAAATTCAAGACCCAGAGGATTGGCCTTCTGCCTCCTGGGATTACACGCCTGTGTGCTGCTCGCCACATGTGGCTCCGACCCAACTGTGCTTTGAAACTGCAGACCTCATGACGGTCCTGACATTTCTGTTTAGATGTAAATAGGGTGTAGGATCCTAGTAAAGTTTGAGTGGGCTTTTCAAGACATGGTTTCTTGAATGTCTATCTCTGCTCAGGGTCTAAATGAGAGAAGCATTGCATTGTTGAGAAGCATGAGCCACACTGAGAAATTCAAATTTCCCTTTTGAATTGAAATGACGTTTGGCCACTAGGTGGCGCCAAAGAGCAAGCCAGAAAGACCAAAGATGTTAAACGTAGGAATGGTGTCTCTGGTTTCCAGGGTAGGACTGTCAGTCACTATTAAAAAAACAACAACAAAAAAAAATTTTAGGGGTCAGGCGATGGTGGTACACACCTTTAATCCCAGTGCTCTTGGGAGTTCGAGGCCAACCTGGTCTACAGTGCAAGTTCCAGGACAGGCTCCAAAGGTAGACCCAGAAACCCTCTTGGAGTGGGGGGAAGTGGTCATGCAACCATCTCACTTTTATATGAAGAGATGATCTGTTTGGGGTAATAAACTGGGGAAATACAGAACACAGTAGTGTTTGAAATAGTGTTCTGGGCTGAGTCAATAGTGTGCTTGCCTAACATGCAGGAAGATCTGGGCTCCATCCCCACACCCACCCCACGGTACGCACTTGTGAGCTCATGGTCTCAGAGGTCTGGAATTAAAGGTAGGAGGATCACAAATCCAAAGTTAACTTTAAGCAGGTAACAAGTCGAAGACCAAGCTGGGGGATGGGGGAGACAGGATAACACACCCTTACATGCAAAGTTCGAGTCCCCTGGCGAGCCTTAGAGCTGGGCTTGTCTCCTTCCTATGTTTTCTGGGTTATTGATATCTGAGCACATTACTTTTTTTTTGTTTGTTTTTCAAGACAGAGTTTTTCTGTAAACCAGGCTGGCCTCTAACTCACAGAGATCCGCCTGCCTCTCCCTCCCGAGTGCTGGGATTAAATGGGTATGCCACCACCGCGACCTGAGCACAATTCTTATTACTTCTGGGTCTCTGCTCTTCGTCAGAAGTTCTCTATTTTGATATGAGCAATAATAATGACTTACCTATTCTAATGTATGTAAAATACAGGAAATCTCATAGTGCACAAGGTTAGAAACCCATCGGCCAAGTTCCCCCACATTTATACCCAGAGACGTAAATGCTGTACCCTTCGCCTAATGTCTCATACCCGGAAATGTAAATCCCGTATCCGTCTCCTCACGTCTCATACCCGGAAACATAAATGCCGTACCCTTCGCCTAATGTCTCATATCCGGAACGTAAATGCCTTGCCCTTCCCCTAACGTCTCATACCCGGAAACGTAAATGCCCGTACCCTTCCCCTAACATCTCCATATCCGGAGACGTAAATGCCTTGCCCTTCCCTAAACGTCCGGCTGTCTGCTGATTGTTTTAGGGGAGTTGTTAGAAGGAAATGAAATCCAGGAGCTAAAGCCATGTTCCTTAGTTTTTTAAGAAGTAGTTCAAATTTGGGAAAGGATTTTGGTTCTGCTCCCTAATGTTAATGGTTTGGGTCTGAGAATGTGACATTGGAAAATATGTGGGGGTAAATTACTTCTTTGTGTGTAAGTAGGTGGGAGCGCTTACCATGTGTCTCAGCACCCTGTGATCACGTCAGAGGACAATTTGCAGGAGTCAGGTCCCTCCCTCTGATGTAGGGAAAAATCCAGTCAGGTTACGAAACTAGGCAGCAAGTGCCTGACCTACTGAGCCATCTTGCCCACCCTGGTTTTGGTTTTCGTTTGAGTTTTGTTTTGTTGTTTATATTTTTTCTTAAATATTTATTCACTTTTGTTTTATGTGTATATGTGTTTTGACGGCATGCACATCTGTGTACCATGTGCATGCAGTACCCGTGGAGGCCAGAAGAGGGCGAGAGCCAAAGTCTGGAACTTTAAATAAAGGTAGAATGGGTTTTCAAGCCATCCTGAGCCCACAGTGAGCTTGTAAGTGCTGACTTTGCATCCTCATAAGCATGAACACGCCTCTCCCTGTGCCAGCCTCATGTTCCCTCAGGCCGGGAGTGATTAGGTCACCTTCCCAAACCAGGCAAGGAGCCTACTTGGGTTCACCTTAGTCTGTGTAGGTGCCGTAATAAAGTGCAGAGGACCAGGTAGCTCAGAAACAGCAGCAGATCCTTTCTTCTAATCCTAGAGACCAAGAAGTCAGAGGCTGAAGCGCCAGGGCAGAGGTCAGCGTGTGGGAGAGACTTTTCTCACAGACACATCTTCCAGCGTCATCCTCACCGGGTGTTCCTGGTGTCTCTTATTTGTTTTAAATGATATTTGTATTTATTTATTGAAAATGTCATGCACTTACACAACGTGCCTTGAGTGTACCACCGCCCATGGGGTCTCCTGTGGAAGGACACTAATCCATCTGGTAGGACCCCAACCTCATGACCTAATCATGTCCCTTCCAACACAGGATTTTGAAGGAAAACAGACACCGTACCGCAACAGACAAGGCAGAGGAGGAGGAGGGCAATTAGATCGTGTCGAGCCAACCCCTCAAGCCCCTCATGCCTGCTCTCCACTTTTTCCCTTGTTAGCCAAGAATATGACTTTCTGTCTCTTTAAGGCTGTACTGTATGGAACTGGCAGTGTCTCAGGTAGCCCAGGTTGGCTTTGGATTCTCTATGTAGCCAAGGATAGCCTTGAACTCATGTTCCCCCACTGCTTCTAATCTCCTGAGTGCAGAGAGAACAGCTGTGAGGCACCCGTTCCTTCGATGCTGGGGGTGGAACCCGGGGCTTTGTGCACGCGAGACGAGCGCTGTACCAACTGCACTGCAGCCCCAGCCCAGGCAGCGGCTACTTTATAAAATTCTTTATTATTATGTGGGAGTGTGGGGTACCTGCATGCCACAGTGTGTGTGTGCGGGTCAGAGGACACCTTTGTGGGGTTGGTTCTCTCCTTCCGCTGTGGGTTTTCTGACAATTGAACTCGGTGTGTCAGGCTTGAGGGGCAAAGACTTTTACAAAGCCCCTAACTATCTTGCCGGCCCGGCCCCCCAACTATTTCTTCTTTATTTAAAATAACATATGGATGAGAGTGTGAACCGATAAAGCCCACGTGACACTCTGGGGACCTTGTTATAAAGCAGATTCTGATCTTTGCTTCTCTTGTTTGAGCCACCCGGGGAGCTGGTTCAGGGCAGATTCAGGGTATGGAGAAGCCTCTATACAGGGACCAAGAATCCATGCAGGAATGTACATACCTGCATTGCTCATAATTACCATGTCGGACAGCGTCCTTTGGCGGAGCAAGGCACACAGTGTGGTGTACTCACACACTGGATGGGGGGGGGGGGGGATGAAAACAGACGCAGCTGCCTGTGGTGACATGCTGAATCACACGCTTCCAGATTCCAGGCAGGAAAACACTCAATGAAGAAGGCAAGACTGCAGCATATCATTTAGGTGATGAAATTTATAAGTGAAGCTTACAAAAAAAAAAAAAAAATCAGAGGTAGTGAAAGAGGCTGGCAGAGGAGGGAGAGCTGATGGGTTTGCCGAATCCAAGAATGTGCCACGCCTCGAGACGGGAGGGAGTCTCAAAAGCGGGTTAGGCTTTGTTGTTTGTTCGGAGGCAGGGGTTGTCCTGAAATGGCATGGTTATCATTTTTACATGTAAGCCAATTTTATTGTTTAAATTTTTGAAAAATTTAAAGCCTGAAGAGGTGGCTATTACAGAGGAACTGAGTTCAGTTCCCAGCTCCCATAGTATGCTGTTCCCCATTGCCTGTAACTCCAGCCCCAGGAGAATCGGACGCCTTCTCCTGAACTCTACACCTGCGTTTGTGTGCACAGACATACAGACAGACATATACACACAGTTCAAATAAATATTTTAAAAATTTGCTTTTAACGGTCGGCTCCTTTTTACTCAGAGGAGCAATTTAAATGACAATGATACTTTTAAGAGTTTAACAAAGGGTGAGACAGCAACACGACTGGCACACTATAGATAAAATAAACCAGGGTAATAGTTTTAATTTTTAAAAAAAGGTATCTGTGTTTGTTCACATGCATTCAGTGCCTATGGAGGACAGACAAGGCTGTCAGTCCGGCTCCCTACACTGGAGTCACAGATGGTGTGAGCAGCCACGTGGGTGCTGGGAATTGAACCTGGGTCCTCTGGAAGAGCAGCCCGTGCTCTTAACTGTTGAGCCGTCTCTCCAGCCACCCCTACCTTTTGGAAAAAGCTTTTTAAAACATCTTTTTAAAAACATAAGAGATTGTGAAAAGGTTTCTACAATGTCAGTCACTCAACCACAACTTCACTGCTCCTCCTCCCCCCCCCCAGTCTCACCCCCAGTCTCACCCCCCAGGTGAGAGGCCACCTCTCAGGCCTCTCCTGCATTTCAAAGTCCCTCTAAATGTGTTTGCAAGATCTGTGTTGTGCTTCATACACTGTTGTGTGTGTTTATATGCGTATACACATCTGCACAGTGGTGTCACGCACATACATTATTGTGTGTGTTTATATGTGTATACACATCCACACAGTGGTGTCACGCATGTACACTGTTGTGTGTGTTTATTTGCATATACACATCCGCACAGTGGTGTCACGCACATACACTGTTGTGTGTGTTTATATGCGTATACACATCTGCACAGTGGTGTCACGCACATACATTATTGTGTGTGTTTATATGCGTATACACATCTGCACAGTGGTGTCACGCGCATGCTCCCTGTCCTTCGGCTGTCTGTACTTGATACATCCTGAAGCATTTCCTACATCTGTGAGCACAGAAATCCATCGTTGTTGTGTTCCCATGGATGTAAAGCTGGTGTGAGGATATGGGAATTCACAACTCAGAAGAGCAGTGTCACCTGTGCATGTTTGCTTCGAGTACATTTCCGTGGAAAACTGTCTCATCTGGTTAAGTGGGACTGAGTTACAGTTGAGTGTTAGCTTTATTATGGGGAAGTCAAACACTCACCTCACCATCACAAATAATTAGTGACGTGTAGATGGCTGTCATCGCCTCCGTAGCAGACACCGTCTGTGCTCTGTCCGTCCGTCCGTCCAGCCACAGTAGTAGACACCGTCTGTGCTCCTCCGTCCGTCCGTCCGTCCCAGCCACAGTAGCAGACACCGTCTGTGCTCCTCCGTCCGTCTGTCCGTCCCAGCCACAGTAGCAGACACCGTCTGTGCTCCTCCGTCCGTCCGTCCGTCACAGTAGCAGACACCGTCTGTGCTCCTCCGCCCGTCTGTCCGTCACAGTAGCAGACACCGTCTGTGCTCCTCTGTCCGTCCGTCCGTCCGTCCGTCCGTCACAGTAGCAGACACTGTCTGTGCTCCTCCGCCCGCCACAGCACAGTCACCCTCACTGTGGCAGCATTTGTCATTTCGTTGATGAAAAGTGGGAAACAAATGACAGCTTTCAGAGCTTGCACAGGAGCTGGGGTGATGGCTCAGTGGGCAGCATGTCTGTTCTACAAGCCTGAGGGCCTGAGTTTGAATCCCCAGCACCCACATAAAAAGTCGGTACCTGTAACCCCAACATTGGAGTTGTGGCAGATTGATCCTGAGAGCTCACTGGTCAAATGAGGAGGGGTTTCTGTTTGTTTGTTTGGTTTGGTTTATCGAGAGACCCTGTCTCAAGACAAGAAGGCCAAGGGCGATAAGGAGAGACACTGGGCATTCTGTTCTGGCCCACATGCTCCTGTGGGGGTGTGCAACACACACACACACACACGCCACAGAGGGACCAGCAGAGTCTTCTCAGTAGTCAGAGCTGTGCTGTTTATCCCTTGGCAAAATACTTGAGCTTTGAAAAGCCATGGGCTCCCATTGTTTTGCTTTGCCCAACTGATCACTGCAGTGAAAATGGCTTGGCTTCCTCTGTGACCATTTTCTCTGTGGACAGCTTGACCACCTGGGAAGAGGAAGGAGATGGGTCTGTCTTGAATGGAATGAGGAAGTAACTCCAGCAGCTGTCAGGAGTGTGAAAATGCAGGTTTGGCGGTGGGACCCTGTGAGATGTTGCTGTAGGAAGGAGGGAAGGTGTCACCTGCATGGACACGGACACACATACACACACACACACACACACACACACCACCCGTGTTGGAACTCAGTGGCAGAGTTCTCCCATCTGCTACGATGTCATCTTAGACCTTCAGGGGTTGGAAGTGACTTCCTCTTCAGGTAAATTTGCAAAAGTCCCTGATTATCAGGAAGGATCAAAATTTATCAGCTGCAGCCCAGGATGCTTGCTGCACAGAGGACCTAGCTTGTGTCTAAGTGTCTGTGTAAAAATGAGCATGGTCCACGGACAAACCTGTATCTCCATCATCTGGGAGAGGAGACAGGAGACAGGAGCGGACTGCCGGGGCTTGCTGCTTGCCAGCCTGACTTCAGGTTCAATGGCAGCAAAAGCGACAGACAGCCCGGGACACCTGGTGTTCTCCTCTAGCCTCTGGACATGTGTGACCCGGACACATATGTTCAGACATACCACACACACATACATACACACTCAGAATTATCGACTAGATTTAAACAAAAACCAGTTGATAGGAAAACTGGGTGAAAGGTAACAACCATGGCTCCTGAGCAGGGCCCTGCGGTTCGTTTTCTATAATTTTTAGTAATGATCCATGAAATCAAGTCATTAAAACTTGGTAATAAACTCAGTAATAAAATTTAGTAATAAAAGTAGAACTAGAACTTTGACCAGATGTCAAGCAGGCTTGAAAACCCAGCAATGAGCACTGAGGCAGGAGGATGGCTGGGCTGATAGGAGACCCTGTCAGATTGAAAAGAGGGAGAAGAGAAGGAAGGCAGGCAGTCAGACAGACAGACAAACTGGCTAGAACTTTAGATAGACCTTATAAAATAGTATAACATCCTTTCAAAATACAACTAAATGCTGGATATGGTGGCACATGCTTTTAAAGTTTTTATTTGATATGTATGGGTGTGTCACCTGCACGTGTCCATGCACCACATTCCTGGTACCCATGGAGGCCAGAAGATGCCATCAGATCCTCTGAAAGCAGAGTCCCAGGTGATGGCGAGCCATCACTGGGAATCGAACCCAGGTCCTCTGGAAAAGTGGCCGATGCTCTTAGCTGCTGAGCCATCTCCCCAGTCCTGGTGGTGTACTCAGCATCACCTATACATGCCTAAGTGAACTGGCCACTGGGAAATGAAAGGGAACTTTAATCTTGGCACTCAGGAGGCAGAGGCAGACAGATCTCAGTGAGTTCAATCCAAGGGAGCCTGGTGCAGGTTGTGAGTGCCAGGCCAGCCAGGGCTTCATAGTGAGACCCTGTCTCAATAAACAAATAGGTAACCATTTTATTGATGGAAAATATAATTTCCTGATGCATGATTAATAAAAACTCAGAGAAATTGGGGTTCAACCTGAAAAATAAAACAGCCAGCCACTAGCTCTTACCTTAACCTCAGTCCTGAAAATGGCGATCCTGCCTCCAGGAGTCTCAGAATGAGACTGTGGTTGAAAACCATCTCCTCTTGTTTTATAATTCTCTCTAGGGCTGGCATTAAAGGCATGCACTGGATGGTTTCTATGACAACTAGTGTGGCTGCTGGGATTAGAGGTGTGTGTCACCACTGCCTGGTCTGCAAGGCTGACCAGTGGGGCTGTTTTACTCTCAGATCTTAAGGCAAGCTTTATTTATTAAAAATACAATTGAAATGCCACTACATTTCCCCTTTCTATCTAAAATAAAAAAGAAGGCTATAACTAATATAAGAAAAACCATATACAATAAGTACAATAACTATATACAATATATACAGGCAATAAATACATCAACAATGTCTAGTCCATTTGCATTTGACAAATTTAGAGAAAATACTCCATATTTATTCTATGTTGTGAGTCCAAAGTCTTGTACCTAATTTACTTTCTATCATAACTTGCTTTCTGCATCAGGCAAACAAGGAAAACTATAACTATCTAGTCTTCAACTTCCTCAGAGACCCAAGAAGGAAATAATATTAACTGAGTAAGTAGGAGGTGCAAGCAAGTGACTTCCAAAAACTGTAATGACAGAAAACAGCTGGCTGCCTGGACAGTCACCCAAAGTTCCTCTGCCACGAAAGAGCCAGTGGCTGGCTGTTTTACTTTTCTGGCCTTCAGGTTGAATGCCAATTTTTCCTCTCTGAGTTTTTATTAATCGTGCTTCAATTTCCATCTTATTCTTTCTTGGAATCATATACACAGGGAAAATGCAAATTACAATGCTATGAGTGGCCATTTTCACCAGTACAGTTGACAGAAGTGAGACAGTTGGTGGCACTGTGTGTGGGAGGCTGTGTTGGGCCGTGGTCTCCTCTCCCCTGCTAGGATGGGGGACACTGGTGTGATCATTTTCTCATCCTCCCTCCAGGCAGCCTAGGATGGTGCTTGCATTCGCTCGAGAGAAACCAGGACCCTTCTGGGGATGATCTTGCACGCTGGCAGCCCAGCCCACACTAGCACAGGCCTGGCAGACGTACAGCTGCCCAGGAGAGCAAGTGAATAAACCACGGTGTCCTCACTCCACGATCATCCTACAGTAGTCAAGTGGATAAACACCGACAATACTTGCGAGATCTAGCCAAGCGTGATGGCACCTGCCGCTAATCCCAGCACTCCAGAGGCAGAGGCAGGCCTATCTGAGTTAGAGAGTTCAAGGCCAGCCTGGTCTACACAGTGAGTTCTAGGACATCCAGAACTGTATAGAGAAATAATCCTATCTTGAAAACCCAGAAAAAAGAAAGAAGAGAGATCTTCGCAGATAGTATGCACTAAAGATGAGAAGGGGACTGCTGGGTCCTGTGAGAAGTCTGGGCAAGAAATGGGCTTTCCCATTGCCCAGGTATAACATAGTATCAAGTGTCTCCCGACGAGATGTCACCCCTAATGAACCCGTTTTCCAAGTTTCCTGAGGGGAGTTCTGTCCTGAGGATCTTTGGTCCTGAGATAGTCCTGGGAGGCACTAGTCCAGAGCACAGTGTGTGCTTTCAAATATGTCTGCTTGTGGGGCAGGGGGATGGCTCAGCGGGTAAGGGGCATTAGACACCGCCCTGACAACTTGAGTTGGAGTCCAGGAACCCTCATGGTAGAAGGAGAGAACTGACTCCTACAGGTTTGCTTCTAGCTCCCCCCTACACACACACACACACACACACACACACACACACACACAGAGAGAGAGAGAGAGAGAGAACCCTAGCTGGCCTAGAACTCACCACGCAGACAGGCTGGCCTTGAACACAGAGAGCCTCCTGCCCCTGCCTCCCAAGTGCTGGGATTAAATTACACCAGACTGTAAGAGGAAAAAGCTGATGGAGAGAGTGTGGATGAGGGAAGGGCTCAGCAGTGCAGAGGACCAGAGCCCAGTCACAGCGCAGGACCCCTGTAACCAGGGAAACCAATGCCGCTGGCCTCTGGAGCCATGTGCATTCAAATGCACAGACCCACGAGCTGCACACACATACACAGAATTTAAAAATAAAATCTTAAAAAAAATGTAAACGGTTCAGCAGAGGTATAGCGGCACATATATAACAAAGAAAACTTTTATTCAATTATGTCTTAGGGTTTAAACTTAAGCGAGTTCACCCAGCATTGCTTACACATACCTGAGAAGACTGACACCCAGGAACCGTAAGGAAGTTTAAGAAAGGCAGCCCAGCCAGTGCCAAATACACGCGCGCATCCCCTGCTCCTAAGCCCTCTGAGCCCATAAAGCCTCCTTTCCTTAATTTGTCTCATTTGCCTTGATTTAAAAATACCGAGTCTCATGTCCCCACCGCAGAATTCGCCGCTGAGCGCGGCTGTGTCTTTCTGAACCGTGGCCACCACGTGATTCTCAGGTTTGGGCAGGCTTGGGGCACAGCCCTGTTTTAAGTAACTTCCCAATGTGAAGAAAGTAAACACCTTGAGGGGACGTTGGTGGCTTTCCCGATCCTTGTTGGACGTCGTTCAGAAGCTGGAAGGAGGGGTCCCCCTCGGGTCTCCGCAAGGTCCCAGCTAGTCTGAGCACGAAAAGTCAATTAGCCAAAACCCCCGGGACAGTACCGCGCCTCAGTCACCCAGTGGGTGGGGCCTGCGCCCTGGCTGGCCCCAGAGACCTCTCCTGTGTGGTCCTAGACCCTGAGTCCCTGGGGAAAGAACGCAGGGCAGAATAAATGTACTAGTTGCAGGCTTCTCCTCCTGAACCCAGGACTTTTAGAATTTACTTTTTAATTTGTTACTGCATTTATTTGGGTTTGTGTCTGTGTGTGCTGTCCCATTTGTGGAGGCCAGAGGACATCTTACAGGGATGAGTTCTCTCCTACCACCTTGTGTGACAACTCAAGCCATCAGGTTTGGTGGCAAGCGGTTTTGCCTGTTGAGCCATCTCGAAGCCCACAGCTACTTTTTTTTTTTTTTAACTGGCTGCAGAGGAAAGAGTGCACTCTGCAAACTAGAGGCACCCTGTCCTTAAATTGTACACCCGGATGCACAGGTGAGAGGACGCGCCACGTGCCCAGCTCCTTCTCCACCTTCGCCTGTGCATGAGAAATCCCTGCTAGCTTTTGTGAGAAATAGCCCAGGACCGCGGTCCCAGGCTGGACCAATTAAGAGGGAGTGTAAAGCTCTCCAGCCCACGTGACAGCGGTCACGGCCTCACGTGGGAGCTCGTTAGAAATACAGACGTTCGGGCCCCACCCCAGACTCACCGAGTCAGAATCTGCATTTTAACGAGCTCCCCAGCGACTCAGGGAGCGCATTAAAGTGGGAAGAGGGCTGGCGCTTCTGCAATTTTAATGAGTCAACGAATCACCTGGGATCTCGTTAAAATGCAGACAGGGTTTCTCCGACCTGAGCGTGCGCGCGCATCACCTGGGGAGCTTGTTAAAATGCAGATTCTGGTGTGGCGGGGCCGGGGTGGAGCCGGAGCTCGTGCGTGGGAGCGGGGTTCCTGAGACCCCTGAGGTCCTGGCTGCCAGCCAAGCGACTGTCAGGACACTTGATAAATCGTCCTACCGGGCTGACTGGCGGCGGGGCCGGGACATGCGCGATCCGGCCTGTGGGGGGGGTGTGCCTCCGAAGTCTGGAAACGCGCGCTCTTCAGGAGGCCACTCTTGGGGACCCGCCGGGAGCCTCATCTTCGCGCCATGTCGCGGCGCAAGCAAGCCAAGCCCCAGCACCTGTACTCGCTGGAGCCACAGCCCGAGTGCAAGGAGCCCGGCAGAGCGGTCCCACGCGTAGCCGGGGAGCGGGGTGAGTAGCCAGCGGATGCCAGGGACAGTGGTTCCGACGTCCTCAGTTTTCTGATGTTCACCTCACCCCGGGAACTCTGTGGGTGTCGGGTCTGGACGGAGGAAGGAGCGCGCGGAATAGTGCTCGAAGCTCCCAGCCGCAGTCCTGGACTTGGGGACTGCTACTCTGATGTCCTCCAACAACCCTCAGTCCCTGGACCTCCCCGTGGGTCTCATACCTAGGCAGGGGAAGGTTGGGGTGCGTGAAATGGTGCAAGAAACTTCCAGCTCCAGCCCAAGGAACTGAGGACAGTCCCTGACCCTGTGCCCCGTTAGTGTCAGATGAGGGAGTACTTAGAATGGTGCGCGAAGCTTCCAGCTCCAGTCTTGGGACTTGGAGACAGTTGCTCGGAAGTCCCTGTCGCCTGAGCCCTGCAGATGTCAGATCTGGAAGCGGGTGGGGAGGTGCGCACGAAGGTGTGCAAAGCTTCCAGCTCCAGTCCAGAGACCCAGACAAACCTGGGCGCGTCTGCGGGGCTTTGTGAATTATGCGCGCTTGTCGATTACACCCTCCGCGGGTGGGCTACTATCTCCGGGAAAGCTCTGAGAGCTGAGGGTTCGCTTCCCACACTGGCCGCGGGGCGGGGAGGGGGGTGCTTAGAGCCCCGAGGGAGGAAGCTGAATCCAAGGACAAGATACTAGCTAGCTCTTCTCCACCCTAAGACAAAACAGAGAGCTTTAGTACCAGGGTGGGATGAGTTTCAAGTGGCTATCCACCTCCCTGACAGGAGATCTTCCAAGGACCTGAAGGATGTGTAAGGGAATGTGGGGGGGGGGGGGGGGCGGCAACTGAGAGGCTGGAGCCTGATAAAGGACGCGATACCCCTGGAAAGTGCGTGGAGCCGTGAAGAGGTGGGGGCAACATTGTTGAAACCAAGAGGCTCTCGCTTCCACCACCCACCTCCGTCGCTGCACGGACCAGTAGGGAGCGGCGAAGTGACACCTCCCCTCTGAGTACCCTAGGTCTTCCCCCTCCCACACACCCTACTCCTGAAGAACCAGGGAAAGTGGGGAGCCTTTAAGCGTCTATAAATTCCTCAGTCACCCTCAGGCACACGCCCCCAGGGAGGGTGGGGCTCGGCATTCCTTAGGCACCTCTCTTTGATTTTCTTGCTCCCTGGACTTTGTAGATTCCTCCTGTCCCTTCTTTCTGAAGCTAGGGGGTGGGGAGAGGAATTTTAGATGGACTTTATTCCCTTCTCCACCTACCTGCGGCTTCCCGGGGTGGGGGTACTCTGTCCTCTTCTGGTCTCAAATTCCATTTCCACATCCCCCATCAGCCTCTGGGAAGATTCGCCTGGTGAATTGGCCAGGGTTCCAGTGAGCATCTCTCTCTGAGGGGGGCGGGGAGTAGTTTGATAAGGACTCTTCTAAATAGATTATATTCTAAAACCTAATAAGGGGTACCATAAGCCAGCCACCGTTGAAGTCCAGTCAGTTGGCACAGTCTGGGTAAAGTTAGAGGGTCCTCCCTGCTGAATAACCCAGGGCAGAAGTGCAAAGTCCAATGTAGTACGCAGAGTTACTGTCTGTCGCTGCAATCGGTGGCTGGCTGTGTAGAGGGGGGGAACCCGAGAATCCCCCCTCTTTCCAACCTCCCAGTCAGGAGTCCTGGCTCCTAGCCATTGCTTCAGAAAGTGCCCTGTGAAGACTGGTGGGTCTTTACTCGTGATTGGTAGGTCTGTGCCACCTCGCAAAGGACCTTTGTACTCCCTCAGGCCCAACCCAGAAGCCTCACAGCAGAGGCAGGCTGTAAGTTTGAAGCTAGCCTGGTCTATATAGGGGGTTCCAGGCCAGCCAGGGTTGCCTAGTGAGACCCTGTCCAGGCGGTGGCACAAGACTTTAATCCCAGCACTCTGAAGACAGAGGTAGGTGGATCTCTGCATTCAGTATTAGCCTGGTCTAAACCAGGCAGTTGAAGGTCCTTGCCTTTAATCCCAGCACTCAGGAGGCAGAGGCAGGCAGAACTCTTGAGTTCAAGGCCAACCTGGTCTACAAAGCAAGTTCCAGGAAGTTCCAGAACAGCCAGGGCTACACAGAGAAACCCTGTCTTGAAACAAATATTAAGTAGATAGATAGATAGATAGATAGATAGATAGATAGATAGATAGATAGATAGATAGCGTTTTTTAAATGCCCAATTCTATCAGTGAAATAACAAAGGAGCATCAGGGGACACCAGAGGCTTCTTTGTAGAACACCAACCTAGTCTGCCAAGGTGACTCACAATCCTAGAGGCTTGGCCTCTCAGCCTTTCTGTCTCTTTTTAAGGTTTACATCGGAAATGTGCCAGCTTGTGCACAGCATTCTTTAATATGCAACAGTGAACTTAGCCTGCAGCTGACCTGTGAGACAGAAGCCATTTCCTTTTTACAGATGTGGGAGTACAGAAACAGAGAGGGTGAGCAACTGACTCGGGGCCACACAGCTACAGAGACAACCAGAATTTGTAACTTACAAACCTGTTTATGGTCCAACACCTCATTTAGATTTCAGTGTTTAGTCCGACATGGCTACTGTGAAGATAGAAATTTCTCCCGAATTTCGTATTTTTTTTAAATATGTGAATTGTTAAGTAGCTAAGATTTACTGCCTACCTTCCCAGAGCCAACAAATAGGTAAGGGTTGGTTTGAATAATCTAAAATCTTCCAGCCCTTTGACCTTTAGCATTTCTGAGCCACTTTCTTCATTTCTCATCAAGCACAAATTGTCTAGTGTCAGCCCAGACCGCTACCACCACCCCCATCACTGACCAGTTGGGAATGGGAAAATATCAGCAGCTCTGCCATAGCCCCCACCAGAGAATTCTAGAGGTAGGCCCAACTACACACTCACAGCTGAGAGCCACTGCCTGTCAGCTCTCTCTCTCTCTCTCTCTCTCTCTCTCTCTCTCTCTCTCTCTCTCTCTCTCTCTCTCTCTCCCCCCCTCCCTCCCTCCTCCCCTCTCACCCTTCCCCCCCCCAGTAATTTGCAGGAACTTGTTAAAATGGAACGAGTATTGTTTAATCTTTTATCCCCTGAGGATGCACCCAGATGCCTGTGACAGGGTCCCCAGCTGTGGACTTGCTTCTGACACAGGCCCCTGGCAGTCCTCAGGACAGCAAAAGAATTGTGCCTGGGCCCTCCAAACATGGATTCTTTTTTTTATGGTTTATTATTTAACTTTTATTTATTTTATGTGCATTGGTGTGAAGGTGTCAGATCCCTTGCAACTGGATCTTCAGACAGCTGTAAGCTGCCATGTGGGTGCTGGGAATTGAACCCAGGTCCTCTGGAAGAGCAGTCAGTGCTCTTAACCACTGAGCCATCTCTCCAGTCCCCCTAAACATGGATTCTTGTGTGTATGTGTAGGCCAGAAACTGGCTTCACTGTCCTTCCTTTAGGGACCTGTCTCTGCCTCCCAAAGCTGGGATTACAAGCACATGCATGCCTGTGCACAAGACTTTCTTGATTATTGTTTTTATTTTTCTTTTTTGATTTTTTGAGATATGGTATCTCAGTAGCTTTGGAGCCTGTCCTGGAACTTGCTCGTTAGGCCAGGCTGGTCTCGAACTCACAAAGATCTGCCTGTGTCTGTCTCCTGAGTGCTAGGATTAAAGGCATGTGCCGCCGCCACCCAGCTATTTCTTTTTAAGATTGTATTCATTTTATTTTATATGTAAGGGTGTGTATCTGTGCATCATGTGCTTGCAGTGCCCAAACAGGACAAAGAGTGTCAGGTTGGAACACCTGGAACTGCAGTTACAGATGTTATTAAGGTGCTAAGAGTCAAACCCATGTTCTCTTGAAGAACCAGTGCTCTTAACCACCGAGCCACCTCTCTGTCCCCTCCAACTTTTTTTTTCTAAGTGGTTCCTGGGGATTGAACTCAGGTCCTCATCTTGCATGGCAAGCATTTTACTGACTGAGCCATCTCTCAAAGCTCCACAGATTCTCTTTTTCTTTTTCAGATTTATTGATTTCATTTTGTGTGTGTGCGGGTGTATCCGCAATGTCTGTGTGCCACATCCGGGGCTGGTGCCCTCAGAGGTCAGAAGAGAGCATCGAGTCTCTGGGACTGGAGATCGAGGCCATGTGGGTGCTGGGAACCAGACCCGGGTCCTCCCCAAGAGCAGTAAGCGCCCTTAACCACCGAGCAACTCTCCAGTCCCCGTGCCCTCTTTTTTGAGGGGGGATCTCACTGTTTCTCAGGCTAGCCCCAGCATCCAGCACCACTGTAAAAGCCACTCTGTGGGGTGTATCTGTAATCCCAGAACTGGGGAGAGGAAGGCAGAGGAATGGATTCTGGGGCTCGCTGGCCGACCAATCTGTCTAAACTGGTGAGCTTGGATTTTGTCTCAAAAACTAAGATCGAAAGTGACTGAACTTCTGCCTTCCGTGTGTGTGCACACAATACAAACACATGCACACATGTACATCCACACAAAGCCATGTTCCCCACTCTTTGCTATATTAGAGAGAGCTGCACCCAGCACACACGCAGACCCACTGCTGAGGTCCCTCAGGCAGCTCCTCCGGGCCAACTAGGTTTGTCCTCCACATGTGTCCTCTCCCTTCAGCTGTGATTGAAGTAAGGTACCATTCCACTTGCAAGCATGTCAGCGTTCATCCCTAAAGCACTAGGATGCTTTAAATGCCTTCATTCACGCACCGGCCTCTAATCTAAAGCCCATCTGCCAACACAGGATATTACACCATTTCAGCTGGCATGCGTGGCGTGTTTGAATAAGCCAGATAAGGTCCCGCCATGTGTCAGGTCCTCAGCTTGTGAGGCCTCTGGTTTCTCTCTCCCTTCTTTCGAGCAATTTGTTGAAGAGCTTTATCCTGGCGAGTGCAATGCCTCCAGCATGGCCTGTGACCCATGGTTGAACTGGAGCAAATCAACTCAACATTAGAGTGAGCCTAAGCATTGCAGAACTTCTGCATGGGGTGCATCTCTGTGAGTTTGAGGCCAGCCTGGTCTACAGAGCGAGTTCCAGGACAGGCTCCAAACTACAGAGAAACCTTGTCTGGGGGAGGGGAGCTGCTGCATGGACCCTCCAGATGGCTCTGTGCACAAAGGCACAGGCTGCCAAGTCTGCTGGTCCAAGTTCAATCCCCAGAACCCACATGATAGAAGAGAACCAATTCCCATGGGTTATCTTCTGATGTATGCATATGTGAACCCTGCATGTGGACACATACAACATAATGTAAAATAATAGTAATAATAAAGCAGCTTGGTGCCTCCAGCGTTCTGTTTGTCTAATAAGAATCCTTGGGCTCCCCGTCTCCTTTCTTATCATTCATGTCCTGTTGTGTCTAATAAGAATTCTTGAGTTGGGCTGGAGAGATGGCTCAGAGGTTAAGAGCATTGCCTGCTCTTCCAAAGGTCCTGAGTTCAATTCCCAGAAACCACATGGTGGCTCACAACCATCTGGAATGGGGTCTGGTGCCCTCTTCTGGCCTGCAGGCATACACACAGACAGAATATTGTATACATAATAAATAAATAAATATTTAAAAAAAAAGAATTCGAGTTACCCCTGCTTCTTATAATTCATGTTTATTACTTGGTACAAAATATTAGCCCACTGGTGAATAGGAAGTTGTTCACAAAACTACATCTATAGGGTAGGCAGAGGCAGGTGGATTTCTGAGTTCAAGGCCAGTCTGGTCTACATAGTGAATTCCTAGACAGCCAGAGCTACATAGTGAGACCCTGTCTCAAGAAAAAAAATCTTTAACAGCTAGAATGATGGTTTAGTGGTTAGGAGCATTGTTTCCAATGCCCTCCTGGTAGCTTACGTGTGTTTTAGGTTCCAGGGGACCTGCCATCCTCTGCTGGCCTCTGGCAGCACTGCACACATGTGGTACACACACACACACATGCAAGCTAAGTCTCAAGAAGGAATACAAAGCTATGTCTTTGAGAATTTGTAGAGCATGGCTGGGGTTATAGTACTTGGAATCAGATGCAGGGAACCACTGTAACTTCAAGGCCAGGCTTGTGTTAGGCCATCCAGGGTTAAGGTAGACCACATAGCATGAGCCAGTCTCCAAACATGCCAACCAGTATTCAATCTTGGTGTATTTGCCACGTGTGCCCTGCTCACTGGTCATTTATCTTCAGGTATTGTGGCACCGTGTTCTTTTTCTTTGTTCTTCTTGTAAACAGGTTCACACGGAGCCGAGGCCAGCCTTGGATTAGCTAGGTAACCAAGGATGATCTTGAAATTTTTTGTTTGTTTTTCGAGACAGGGTTTCTCTGGACAGCCCTGGTGTTGGGACCATTTGGAGTCCTGGCCTCCAGCTGCTCTTCCCTGCTAGTGACCTTTATTTACTTGGCCTTTTGAGTTACTAAAAGCTGTGTCAAAGTTGTTTACCAGCTCTGCTTCATGACCATGTGTTGCCTTGCCTTGAGGATCAGAGGATGAGGTTTTCACCTGTTGGCCCACCTGACTGTTGGGTATATAAGCCTCCGTGGTGCTATTCAATAAGGGGCTTCTTTACCAGTGACTAGAGGTCCGTGTATCTTTGTGTGTTTCAATCTCCAGCCCCTTGCCCTGAGGCTCATGAATTGTATGGTGGCACACTGAGCGAGGTTGGGCATCGTGAGCTACATCCTGGCTGTCCTGGAACTAGCTCTGTATACCAGGCTGGCCTCGAACTCACAGAGATCTGCCTGCCTCTGCCTCCTAAATGCTGGGATCACAGACCTGCACCACCAGTCCTGGTTTGTGCAGTGATGGGAACTGACCCCACAGTTTCCTGCATGCTGGGCAAGTCCTCTACCAACTGAGTCCTAGTCCAAGCTCTAGTATGTGTGTAGCTATGTGTCAGTGTATGAGCATGGTGTGCAGGTGTCTGGAGGCCAAAGAGTTTGTTGGATCCCTTCAAGTTGGATAGGCAGTTGTAAGTTGGGTGCTGGGACCCCAACTCCAGTCCTCTGCAAGATCGGGAAAAAAAGTGAAAACGGCCCAAAACCACCCTTTTCTCAGACTCACCATGACTACTGTCCTGAGAAGCCAAGTCAAACTTCCTGTCTCCATTGCAGCCTCTGCGCTAGATGACAAAGTCCCGAAACCATCGGACCTCGCTGCTGAAGACAGTGACACCCAGCAGGCCCCTGCTGTCACTCTACCCTCGGAAGCAAAGGAACAAACGGCCACCCTCGGAGAGAGGACTTTTAACTGCTGCTACCCAGGTAAAGAGTCAAGCCTGGTGGTAGCAGCCCCTTCCCTGCCCAAACCCAGGTCACTCACAGAGTTGGCATGTGTCCTCCTCAGGGGTCCTGTAGGTCCTTACGGGTCCCGCCGCTGCAGTGTCAGAGTAACTACAAAGACTGAGTTCACAGCCCTTAACTGAGAGTGGAGTCGTGTCTCCATAAACCCATTTTAAGCTGAAATATCAAGTCAATTCAAGAGGGGAGCTGGAGTGATGATGGTTCAGTGGTTAAGAGCACTGACTACTCTTCAGAGGACCTGGGTTCAATACCCAGCACCCACATGGCAGCTCACAACCGTCTGCAACTCCAGTTCCAGGGAACCCGGCATGCTCACATAGACCACACTGCATGTAAAAAAAAAAAAAAGAAAACAAAAAAAAACAAACAAAAAAAAAAAACACCAACACACATAAGAATAATAAATTATTTAAAATGCAGAAGGAATGGGTGTGGGAATCTCAGCACTCAGGAGGCGGAGGCAGGAGGATTACTGCAAGTTTAAGGACAACCTAGTGAGTGTAATGAGTTCAGTCTAGCCAGATACTGTAAAAATGGAAAAAAGAAGGAAGGAAAAGAAAAGAAGGAAATGCATGAGGGCTGAGGGTGTGTCCCAGCCACACGGCACTTACCCGGGATGCCAAAGGTTCTGGGACTCACTCCCAGCACTGCCAGACAGAAGGAAGATGAAAATACTCTTTATCCCCTCGGCTCACCAAGTGTGCCAGCCCCTTTAAGCCTCGTGCAAGACTCTGGGCTCTATGAGGAAGGGTTGGCAGGGGCTGTCATTCGCTGGCAGCCGTACTGAAAGCAGGAAATGACAGCATGGGTGGGCGTCCGTCAAAGCCAAGCCGTGGCAATTTTGGGCATTTTGAGAGCCAGCTTTGCTTCTCTTCCAGGTTGTCATTTCAAAACCATTCACGGCATGAAAGATTTGGACCGCCATATGAGAATCCACACAGGTGTGTATCCATTCACTCAGGAGTTGGGGGAAAATACAAGGAAGTATAATTAAGTGTTGGGGACCCAGGAGTGTGTCTATGGCTGGTGGCATCTAGCTTAGAGCTTGGAACAGGAAGGGAGGGATGTGAGGATGGCCTTGACAGAGCTTTGGGTACAGCAAAGCTGTTGCTTCAAGACCAGTCTGGTCAGCACATACAGAAGGTGGACACGGGCCGTACGCAGCTGCATGGGCTGGATACACGTCTCTCTACAACAGAGACTGTGCAAGCTTTAACCCCAGGAATCTCAGCCACTGCTAGATCCTTTGTCTAGTTACTATCTGCCGCGCACCGCGCCCCCGTGTCTGCGTTCACTGCGCTGGCACCCAGTTTGCGAGATTCGGGCAAGGGGCAGGAGGTTAAAATACACAGACACAGACAGACAGACAACAACATGGGTCATCCTTGAATTCCCTAAGAATACCCCCTTTATTGTGTTCAGGGGCAGAATATATAGAGATAGCCACACCCCAGCCAAACCCACCAGAAACCACTCTCCTGCCATCAGGAACTCCTGAAGGTCTCTTGCTCAGAGCAGCTGTAGGCACTCAGATTACAAGAAATTCAGGATCTGGGGTCTCTCTGCTCCCAACATCTCCCCCCTAAATTTTTTATAAAACAGTGTCTGATCTTAAGTATTCAGGGGGGATGAGGGGTCAGTATCTCCAGGTAACATGTACTTCTGGCACTGCTGTGGCATCCGCCAGGCTAGGCACTGACTGGGCTGAGGCAATGTGCCTTCCACCACAGCCACCTAGCAAAGCTCTGTTCCAGCTGTCTTCTAGCCCCAGCTGCATTAGTTCTGGGTCCACACTGGTGCATGAAGTGGAGCAGAACTCAGGGAAGCAGGCTTGCTCCTCTGCAACCACTGAAGAGGCCCCACTTAGGGAATTTGGGCGTTGTCAATCTCTCTAGCTACTTCCTGCTGAGCTGGGACGCCGCATTCTTAGGGGAATTTACTGCAATTTACTAGTAGCGCTCAGATGCCGGTCTCGGTCGTGCTGCGCTTCCGTGCCCTGAGGCCCGTGCTGGAGTGGACCTAGCGTTCTTGCCTCAGTCCTCGAGGCAGGTCCCGGGGTTTGCATGTGTCGCAGCCCCTCAGTGCCCATCGCCTGCTGCCACTCACACTCCACTGCAACATTTCAGGAGGTCTCGGGGATTCAAACCACATGAATATCGAATAAATCCTTAGGCTCTCATCGTCTGTGGAGACAAAAACAGAACCTCCTTTCCAAAACATCAAATTCTTAAGCCCATATTTTAAAGTCAAGATACCTTAGCAGTTCCTAGAATCAAATGTCTTTTTTTTTTAATATTTATTTATTTATTATGTATACAATATTCTGTCTGTGCATATGCCTGCAGACCAGAAGAGGGCACCAGACCCCATTACAGATGGTTGTGAGCCACCATGTGGTTGCTGGGAATTGAACTCAGGACCTTTGGAAGAGCAGGCAATGCTCTTAACCTCTGAGCCATCTCTCCAGCCCCTCAAATGTCTTTCTCCAGTCCAGAACACAAAAGACAACACAATCAACATCATACATCTGTACACATTTATCTTTTTAAGCTATATACTTTATCTTTTCCCAATACATAAGTCCCCTCCGGCCAGGGACAACCCTGTTCGTTTACCCCTCTTTCTCGGTTGGAGTTCCACTTGCTGCCAAACCGAGCGAAGGACGTCAGGATTAACACATGTACCCCAATCTACCCTCATCTTCTGAGGGTGACCTCTCAGCGTTCCCTAGTTCCCGATATCTCGGTGGAACCTCCAATTGCCGAGTTCGCGAGATTCGGGCAAGGGGCAGGAGGTTAAAATACACAGACACAGACAGAAAGACAACGACATGGGTCATCCTTGAATTCCCCAAGAATGCCCCCTTTATTGTGTTCAGGGGCAGAATATATAGAGATAGCCACGCCCCAGCCAAACCCACCAGAAACCACTCTCCTGCCATCAGGAACTCCTGAAGGTCTCTTGCTCAGAGCAGCTGTAGGCACTCAGATCAGGGGATTACAAGAAATTCAGGATCTGGGGTCTCTCTGCTCCCAACAACTATCCTCTGTGGCTGATGTGGCTCTACAGTGATAGACCTGAGGGCACAGACTGGTGCTCCAAAGCCCAAAGCAGCTATTGTCTGGCTCTTTAAAGTAAATACCTTCTGAGTGCCTGTCTGGGCCAGAGTGTGGGTTCATTTGCTGCTAATGAAGCCAAGTTGAGTGGCTTAACTTGTTAAGTGTCCCTGCAAATGTCACAGCCAAATCCACATGAGATGAGCAGGCGCCAGGTCAAAAACTGGCAGAGCCCAACTGAGCGGTTTATTTTCTTAAACTTTGGGGGAAAGTCTCCAGGTGACAGCTATTACAATAAAGCTTCAGGGATGGCTATGTGGAAACCCCCTTGCAAAGGGCACCTCTACTGCGGAGCACCTGTGACCGTCACCATGAGAACGGGCTCTAGTGACTGATACACAGTCAGGGAGGAGCAATTTGTTTTGTTTTTTAAAGATTTATTTATTATGTATATAGTGTTCTGTCTGCATGTATGCCTGCAGGCCAGAAGAGGGCACCAGATCTCATTACAGATGGTTGTGAGCCACCAGGCGATTGCTGGGAATTGAACTCAGGACCTCTGGTAGAGCAGTCAATGCTCTTAACCTCTGAGCCATCTCTCCAGCCCGGGAGGAGTAATTTGTCCTAAAGTAAAGATGGAGTCTGTTGACAGAGGGTGCAAAGTTCATAAGGATGGTTCTGTTCTCCGAGAGACAAAGCTCAGGACTAACGCCTGTGCAATGCTTAGCCTCTGGGGCATTCGGGTGAAGGCTGGCTCCATAGGATAGCAAAAGATCTCCAGGTTGTCAGACATCCACCCAGCCTTCAGACTGACTAGGAGGCCATCATTTTCTTCTCTTGAAGAAAAAAATCCTGCGTGCGTATTTTTTTAAATATTTATTATGTATACAATGTTCTGTCTGTGTGGATGCCTGCAGGCCAGAAGAGGGCGCCAGACCTCATTACAGATGGTTGTGAGCCACCATGTGGTTGCTGGGAATTGAACTCAGGACCTTTGGAAGAGCAGGCAATGCTCTTAACCACTGAGCCATCTCTCCAGCCCCCCCCCCACGCGTGCATATTTAACCATTTTGGTTTCTGCTTTCTGTAAACTGTACCTCCTATGTGAAATCCAATTGCCTCCTTTCTGAGCACAGTTTAATAAGAGTTCTGCCATCTCTGGGACCAAGGTCTCAATCTGTGAATCTCTACAGTGGGAAGCAAGATTGAGGCTGGGGATGCCTACAGCACCCCTCCCTCTGCCTGTGGCCCAGGAGCTGAGCCTTCTGGTCTAGTGAAGTGAGTGGAGATTTAACGGTGTTGCCCTAGCATCCAGGGGAGCAAGACATGGCTCTGGGGATGGTGACCACTGCTCAGGTCTACCTTGCAGCTGCAGCATTGAGATCACAGAGTCTCCTGGACCTCTGCTGGTTTCTGCTGCGAATGGACTGAAAGGAAAGCTCGCCTTCCTCCTCTATAGTAGGAAGATCCTGCCTCACCTCAGCGGATGAGGCAGCCAGGCATCCCTGGAAGCGTGTAGGGCTGGGCACCAGGAGGCTCTGCCAACACAGAGACCAATTCAGGGCCAGGAAGTATACTGAGAGAATAGCTTACCACTCATCATGAGCTGGGGTTTGCACTGCTGCCATCTAGTGGGAAGAAGAAAACTACAGCCAAAGTGGATTGGCCTCAGGTGCTCACAGTACCGTGCCTGAATGGGTGGCCTAGAGAAGTGGACTCTCTGATGGTGTTTAACTGCTTGGTATAAGCATGCTGGGGATAAGGAAACTGGGGAGGGTCTTATCCTTGAGGAAATGGTGACAGGGGCTGCTTCCCTGAGTTCACGGCATCTGGTTTGGCTCTTCGCATCTCAACTGGCAGAAAGTGAGAGGGGACGGGGCGTGGAGGTGGACTCCTGGAGCCCAGCACTCAGTGAGAGGGGACGGGGCATGGAGGTGGACTCCCGGAGCCCAGCACTCAAGAGACTGAAGTAGGAAAATCAAGAGTTCAAGGCCTCAGCTACATTGAGAATTTGAGGACAGTCTGGTCTGTGTGAGATCCTGCAGAACTGGGGGCTTAGCAAGTAAAAGCAGTGGCCACCAAGCTGGTGGCATGGTGGAAGTAGAGAAGAGACACCCACAAACTGTCCTCTAATTGACACACATGTACTGTGGTTCATGTACACATACACACATGGGGGGGATTAGAAAAAAAGTCATTTTTTAAAAACTAGAGGCCCTGGAGGTCTCAGAGAATCCCTCCCTCGGGGGATAACGTAGAACCACTGTCACTTGTGACTAGGAGAACAGAGGGACCTGGCCAATGGTGGCCCAATACTAGATTGCCAAGCACTTGTGAAACCCCTATTGAGGACCCTTTTATACCTGAAGGCTGAAGGCCTCTCTGTTGGTTACTTTTCTGTGGCTGTGCTGAATGCCACGACCAAGGCAGCTTAGAAGAGTTTATTTGGGCTTGCCATTTCAGAGGGATAAGAATCTGTCATGGTGGGGAGCGTGGCAGCAAACAGCAGGCATAGTGGCTGGAATAGGAAGTTGAGAATCCTCAACCACAACCACATGCATGAAGCAAACTTCAGTTGACACCTAGGGCTTTAATCTCAACGCCAGCCTCCAGGGATGCACTTCTCCAGCAAGGCTGCATCACCTGACCCACCCCAAACATCAACACCGACTGGCGGCAAAGTGTTCAAATGCCCAAGAGTACGGGAGACATTCATTCAGACTATCACAACCTCCGCCAAGCGATGTCCTTGGTGGTTTCCACATTAGAAATTAAAGCCAAAACATTAATGTACCCATATTATAATAACAGCAGACTGGTTGTATTAATATGACATCTTAATGAGCAGACACTATCTTCCAAGGCAGAAGCTGATGGGAAGCATGGCCCACACCTTTGCAAGACCAGTAGGCAGGCTCCCATAGCTGTTTCTGTATGCAGTCCCTTGCAATGTGTCATGTTGCTTGGTGTTGACACACACATGTGATGATGCTCTGGCTTCATGTATGGTTGGGAAAGGAGACTGCCAAAACACAGGAGGTGGCTTTCCTTTCTTGGTCATTTATCTTTGCATCTGGAGCCCAGTGTCTTGTGCACACTAGATGAGAACCCATCCCTGAGCTACATACGCAGTCCTGATAGTGGGAGTTGTTTTCCTATCCCTTCTTTTTTTAAAAAAGCTTAAGTATACAGTGTTCTGCCTGCAGGTATGCCTTCAAACCAGAAGAGGGCACCAGATCCCATTATAGATGGTTGTGAGCCACTATGTGGTTGCTAGGAATTGAACTTGGGATCTCTGGAAGAGCAGCCAGTGTTCTTAACTGCTGAGAGATCTCTCCAGCTCCCTTTTCTTCTAATATTTTTAGAGTAGTTTTGGGTGTAGACAGAAATTGAACCAAAAGCACCTCCCATATATTCCCAGCCCCCACTTCCCACAACCTCTCCTGTTCTGGCCATCCTAAACAAAAGGTACACGCTGTCACAATCGAGCCTACATGGGCACACCATCATCACCAGGGTCCTTAGTTAAGCTAAGGTTCCCTCTTGGTGGTGTACTTTCTTGGCTTTGAGACAGGGCTTCATGTATGCCAGGCTAGCCTCCAGCTTATTGTGCAGTGGAGGATGACTTTGAACACTTGATTCTTGTCTCCACCTCCCACATGCTAGGATCACAGGAGCACACCATCATACATGACTTTTTAAAATAGCATACTTTTTTATTATTACTAAAACGGGCCATCAATATGGCTCAGTGGATAAAGACACTTGCTGAGCAAACCTGCCAACCTGTTCAAACCATGGAACCCATAATAGGAGGAGATTGATTTCCACACTGGTACTCAGGAGAGTTGGCGCTGGCATGCTCGCTCTCTAGTAAAAGTTCAAAGGTAACTCCAAAAGGGATATAAAGGCTAGGTATCACGATGCATGCCTTTAATTCCAGCACTTTAATTTCATGCACTGTAATTCCAGGAGGCAGAGGCAGGCAGATCAGGCAGATCTCTGAGTTCAAGATTAGCCTGGTCTTCAGAGAGAGTTCCAGAACAGCCAGGAATACACAATGAGACTGTCAAAAAAAAAAAAAAAAAAAAAAAAAAAAAGGAAGAGGGAATAAGGTGATCTTAATTGTAAGGCAAACTTAATGTCCCCCAGTACTCAGGAAAGTAGAAGCAGGAGGGTCAGGAGTTCAGGGAACAATCTAGGCTACATGAGGCCCAGGGGTGGAGAGGGAGCTGGTAACAGTCAGCCTGGTCATTCTGTAAGTGCTTCATCATCTAGGGGCCAGAAGTCTGTCCAAGCCTCCTGCGCTTGTCACTTCTTACCTTGAATTGTTCTGTGGCGGAATTTAGCCTCTGAACTTTGCTTAACCTATATCTTAGGATCCCTTGATGTTTGACTCACTTTCTTGTTCTCCACCCGGTGACTTTTGGTTCCTCTTGTCTGTGTGGCCACCAAACAGAGGGGGAGGTCCACCTGTCTACACTGTCATCTTGATCAAATCTTGCATCACTCTATGACAGTTAATTGTCAACCCAACAACCTAGAACTACCTAGGAGACAGGCCACTGGGCATGCCCTGGGGGCATTTCCTTGATGGAGTTAACTGAGGTATAAAGACTGGATGGCACCGTTCCCTGACTGGAATCTTGTTTAAATAGAGAAAGGGGGCTGAGCAGCCACAGGCATTCATTCCTGTTTCCTGATTGTGGCTGAAATGTGACCAACTGCTTCAAGCTACTTGCCCATCAGGGTGGACTGTATCCTTGAACTGTGAGCAGAACCAAACCCTGTAAGTTGCGTCTGTCTGCCAGGGTAATCACTGGGTATCACAGTAAAGGGAAGAGGAACTAAGACCTAGCCCTGACCAAGCCCCATAACCTTGACTCCTTATGTCTTTGAAGGCGACAAGCCACACAAGTGTGAGTTCTGTGACAAATGCTTCAGCCGGAAGGACAACCTGACTATGCACATGCGCTGCCACACGAGCGTGAAGCCACACAAGTGCCACCTGTGCAACTACGCGGCCGTGGACAGCAGCAGCCTCAAGAAGCACCTGCGCATCCACTCGGATGAGCGGCCTTACAAGTGCCAGCTCTGCCCCTACGCCAGCCGCAACTCCAGCCAGCTCACCGTGCACCTGCGCTCGCACACGGGTAAGCCCCTCCCCCAGGAGCTCCCTACTTTGCTTTCTCTATTTCTTCACCGGTGCTTCCTTACAACACAAGTGACTGAGATGAGCTGCTGGGAGAAGCACAGGAATTTGGAATCTGACCCAATGCAGCTTGTTCAATCTTCTTTGCCAAAACACCAGTTTTCAATAGAATAGTGTGATGGCTGTATTTTGTAACTACATAAAATACAGGTGGGGATGGCTACCCATCACAGCAGCCACATGTCAAAGGATGCATCTCAAATAAAAATGACTGGCCAAACTAGGTGTTTTTAGTGTTTTGGTTTGCTCTCTGCCTGGCAGGCATCGTTTAGGAATGTAGCAAAGCCAACTGAATGCATTTGTAAACCATACGCATCTTGTTCTGGAATGTTTCCCCTCGCTTCTTGGTAGGTAGGACTCCACAAAACTAATGTTAGCTAGATAAAACCAACTCATTATAGTGCGCACCCATACGCACACAAGTAGGTGGAGAGCTGAGGCATTAACAGTGAGATACGAGCATTTCAATAAACTGATAGATGGCGAGACCATAGAAAGGTGTTAGCATTTAAAGCTGAGTTCAGCCGGGCAGTGGTGGTGAACACCTTTCATTCCAGCACTCGGGAGGCAGAGGCAGGTGGATCTCTGTGAGTCTGAGGCCAGCCTGGTCTACACAGAGAAACCCCTGTCTCGAAGCAACAACAAAAAAGAACTGGGGAATGTAGCCAAGTTAGAGCAATTGCTTAGAATGCGTGAAGCCCTAGGGTCTGTCCCCAGCACCACATAAACCAGGCATGGTGGTGCATACCTATTGTCCCAGCACATGGGAGATTAAAGCAACTCTGGGGGTCAGAGATGAGAGAAGATCAAGGCCAGGCTGGGATACACGAGATCCTGTGTCTTAATTAGGGTTTCAGTGGCTGTGAAGAGACACCATGACCACAGCAACTCAATTAGGTGGCTTATAGTTTCAGAGACTCAGTCCATTAGCATCGTGGTGGGAAGCAAGGCAAAACATAGGCAGACATGGTGCTGGAGAAAGAGCTGAGAGTTCTGTATTTTGATTCGCAGACAATAGGAAGTGAACTGTGTCACCGGGTATAGCTTGAGCATAGGAGACCTCAAAGCCCACCCCCACAGTGACACACATCCTCCAACAAAGCCACACCTTCTAATAGTGCCATTCCCTTTAAGGGCCATTTTCTTTCAAATTACCACACTGTGTCACAAAGTAATTTACTATGAATGTATAATTATTTTTTTAATTTAATAAAGCTTTATTTTTCCAAATATACAACTGATTGAACCTGTTCATGCATCTTCACCAGCAGCTGGGGCATCTCCTCCCTTTGTGTTTCTAGTGTGAAGTACTTGGGCTCTCTGCTTTGAAACCAGCTTGATAAGTGAACATATAATTCTATAGCCAGCACAACTATCCCACATGCACGAGGAACAGTAGTCTATTCAAAGACTCAAGAGTTTAATTGAGTAAAGAAATGAAATATGTTAGGCCCAGCAATGAATCCTGGAAGCCAGAGTACTTGGGAAATTAGGAAGAGTTTTGCTAAATTGATTGTATTGCCAGCAGAAATGCAGGTAAGGTCCATGAAGAGACAAAACAAAAAGGCTTGAATTAAAGGTAACGCTGCTAGGTAGGGGGTAAGGACACCAATAAGACAAGGCCCTCTAAATCAACAAGGTCAATACACATATGAACTCACAGAGAGCTAGGCAGCATGCAGAGGGCTGCATGGGGCTGCTCCAGATAGGGTCCTAGAGCTGGAAGAGTCCCTAGCCCAAAGCTATCTCCTATTGAGAACCACTTGCAAAGGAAAATTTTCTTTTCTCTCTCACTGAGGAAACACTGTTCTTAAGGGTAGACTGCATACTCAGTAGTAGAAGACCAACAGAAAACAAACTCCGTGGCATCTTTGGAGGTTCCTCGTCTTGTAATGTCATGTCAAATTTTTTTAATTTTTTTAGTCTTATTTTTTATTGTTGTGTTTATTTCATTTTATTTTCTCCTGCCACCGCCACCCACCCACCCACAGGGTTTCTCTATATAGATTTGGCTGTCCTAGAACTCACTTTGAAGCCCAGGCTGGCCTTGAACTCACAGAGATCCCCCTGCTGCTTCTGCCTCCTGAGCGCTGGGATTGAAGACGTGCACCACCACTGCCTAGTGATCTCTCTTTTTGCCCTGTAGGTCCTTGACACACCTATCATCGCTTCCAGTTGAGTGTCTCTGTGGGATTCCCAAGTGTGCAAACCAGTGGGTCTCTGTTTCTTGTGCCTCCTCTTGGGTGCTTTTCCTTCTCTTTGTTTTGTCCTATTCTAATGTGTTGGTTTTTGTTTTATCATATTATTATCCCTTAGAGGCCTGTTTGTTTTCTAGTGGGAAGAACCTGGATGAAAGGGGAAGGGGTGGGGAGGAAATGGAGTAGAAGGAGGGGAACTATAATCAGCTTATATTTTTGTGACAAAAGGGTCTGTGGGTGGGGTGGGGGGGACTTGAGTTGCTAGTTATTTAACAAAACTTCCCAGAAACTTAAAAAAAAGTTAGGGGATGAAACGTCAGAAATTAGAATTATTATTTCTGAATTGTCTAGGAAGAAAATTAATCAATAAAGAATCTTGCAAGTCAAACAGTGACTCACGCCTTTAATTTCAGCACTCAGGCAGAGGCAGGCAGGCAAGCAGATCTGAGTTCAAGGCTAGCCTAGTCTACAAAACAGGTTTCAGAACAGCCATGGCTACACAGAGAAACCCTGCTTGAAAAACCAAAAACCAAAAATAAATAAATACAAAACCACCCTGACAATTTGGAATTTGTTGCAAAGAGAAGAAAAAGAAACTCAGTTCTGGTGTGGGCCGCTGTTCTCCTTAGAAGGTAATGCTGGGAAAGCAGGCCATTGCCATGGGCACGCGGCTGATGAGTATGAGCAAGGATGATTTAGGGGCTTTTCTGTAGCTGATAACAACTAACGTAGCCATCCCTATGATTACTAAAACCTCTACAAGGCCTTCAGAGAAAATTTTCAACTGCACCACCTTGGAAAGCTGTGTCTTTTCCACTGGTTGCCCCCAGGGTGTGGGGCCTGCCACCTTTGTGTGTTAGCTTTTTAGATAGTTCCATTCTGAACCAGGCAAAGTGCACGCCTTTTTAAGCCCAGTACTTAATAGGCAGAAGCAGATGGATCTCCGTGAGTTCAAGGCCAGTCTGGTCTACAGAGTGAATTCCAGACAGCCAGGACTTTAACACAGAGAAACCCTATCTTGAAAATAAGATTTTTTTTTAATGTGTATGGAAATTTTGCCTGCATGTTTGTATGTGTACCACATTGTGCAGTACTTGTGGAGGCCACAAGTGGGCGTCTGAGTCTCTGCTACTGGAGTTACAGGTGGTTGTGAGTTACCATGTGGATGCTGGGAACTGGGCATGGATCATCTGCAAGACCAACCTGTGTTCTTAACCACTGAGCCGCCTTGCCTGCCCTGTGTCTGTAAATCTTATTTGAAGAATTCATATGCAACATATATTGCATTTCTAGAAACCAAGTGTAATTGAGTGTGGACTTGGTGGGGGCGTGGTGCGTGAGTTTGGGCCCCTGCCACTCGAGCTTTCTGAGCGCCGGTTGCCTCATCCTTAAAACAGGGCAACAGCACTGAGTTATTAAACATGGTAAGTTTTGTCATTGGGAAGTTGCAAGGAACGGTTCAAAAGACCTAGCCATTTCCTGGTCAAGTATATGATGTATGTCTAGGTAGTAATTCTGCTGCCTGTCCACGCTAATGTAATCATCCCTTCCGTTGCTAGGGGACACCCCCTTCCAGTGCTGGCTATGTAGCGCCAAGTTCAAAATCAGCTCGGATCTGAAGCGCCACATGATTGTGCACTCGGGGGAGAAGCCTTTCAAATGCGAGTTCTGCGACGTCCGCTGCACCATGAAGGCGAACCTCAAGTCGCACGTCCGCATCAAGCACACCTTCAAGTGTCTGCACTGTGCATTCCAGGGCCGGGACCGGGCCGACCTGCTGGAGCACAGCCGACTGCATCAGGCTGACCACCCCGAGAAATGCCCCCAGTGCAACTACTCCTGCTCCAGCCCGGCCGCCTTGCGCGTGCACAGCAGGGTCCACTGCAAGGACCGGCCTTTCAAATGTGACTTCTGCAGCTTTGACACAAAGCGGCCCAGCAGCCTGGCCAAGCACATGGACAAAGTGCACCGGGAAGGGGCCAAGACAGAGAACAAGGCCCCGCAGGGGCGGGACGGGCCGCGGGAGAGCGGCCCCCACCACGTGGCCCAGATTATCACCCAGAGGGCCTTCCAGTGTGACAAGTGTGGCGCCTCCTTTGTCAGGGACGACTCTCTGAGGTGCCATCGGAAGCAGCACAGTGACTGGGGTGAGAATAAGAACTCGAACTTGGTCACTTTCCCATCAGAAAGTGTTGCTTCAGGGCAGCTCAGCCCACTTGTCTCTGTGGGGCAGCTGGAGAGCACCCTGGAGCCCAGTCATGACCTCTAGAGTAGCATGAGTGGTCTTAGGAATCTGAACAACGCCTTGCCAGCCCCTCGTGGTGACACCATGAGGAGGACCCCTTGCCTTCTCCTCCAGAGTTGGCAGCCCCGACCTCCCCAGCCTCCAGCCCCAGGAGGGCAGAGGTGCCAAAGGGAGGCCACAGAAACAATTGCCCACAGTCCAGCTGCCTCCTTAGATGATGCACTGTGGCTTGGGTCATTCAAAGATGGGAGCCACTAAGCACTCCTCTGCCCCGTTGAGGAGAGTTGCTCTGTGTGGATTGTGGTTTGAAAGCTGACTGGTCTCTGATGGAGTTAGTAAGCTGGCAAACCCAGAACACCCATCTAAACTGAGCTGTGGGGGGAAAGGAGTCGGTGCTCCATCAGGGTCTATGGTAAAGCTCATTCTTAACTTGGGTATGACTGTTAGTGTTGCTCTTATACATTTGTGTGGTGTCTTTTCTGGGTTTTTTTGCAATAAAAAGTGAACTCTAGAGAGGGATGTGAGCGGCTTTACAATCATGCTTAGACAGGCTATCCCCACCCCAGGCAGTAAATGAAGGCAGAGGCTCCTAGGATCTTCCAGTGGAAGCGAGATGCAGTTTGAACTGATGGTGGCGCCAAAGATCAAGCTAGCCCTAAAGGCCTGCTGTCAGATGGTACAGAATTTGAACCGCAAATGGAAAAAGTAAAGTCTGGGGCCCAGGGTGTCCTGGACAGGGTCCCAGGTGAGTGGACCAGACCAAGACTGGGGTCTTCCACGTAATACAGAGGACCCTAACTCAGTCCTCCGATCAGACCTGTCACTCAAAGCTCCAGCGTCCAGATTGTGCAGTGGTATTTCATTTGTATTTTAATAAATAAAGCTGGCCTGAAGATCAAAGTAAAACAGCCCCACTGGGCAGCCTTACAGACCAGGCAGTGGTGACACACACTTTTAATCCCAGTAGCCATACTAGTTGCCATGGAAACCAGGCGGTGCATTCCTTTAATCACAGTGGTGCATGTTTTTAATCCCAGCACTAGAGAGGATTATAAAACTGGAGGAGACAGCTCTTATATACAGTCTCACTCTGAGATTTCTGGAGGCAGGATCGCCATTTTCTGACCAAGCTGAGGTAAGAGCCAGTGGCTGACTGTTTTGCTTTTCTGACCTCAGGCAAGTTTATTATAGGCAGAGGCTCTATCACTGAGTCACACCCCAGCTCCTCACTGGGGGGTTCTAGGCAGTGGCTCTATCACTGAGCCCTATAGGATTCACCTGTTAGTCATCTGAAATTCTGTTTTCTGCCCCAGCTGGTTTTCTTTGAGCACTGCCCTTGTTTAATATGAAATTGTATGAGTTGGACTTGGTGAGCTAGCCTGATATCAATTAGCAAGTTTGTTTGTTTTCTAATTGCGGTGCACCACACCCGTCTACACTGTACGCGCCACCATACAGTTTGTGAACCAGGCAAGGGGCTGAAGATTGAAACATACAGAGACACAGATCATCCTTGATGCCAGAATGCCCCATGAGTGCCCCCTTTATTGTGTTCAGGGGCAGCTTATATAGGGATAACCACGCACCAGAAACCATTCCCCTGCCATCAGGAACTCCTGAGGGTCTCGTGCTCAGAGCAGCTGTAGGCACTCAGATCAGGGAAAACAAGTTGTTTACAAGAAATTCAGAATCTGAGGGTTCATAGCTCCCAACATCTATTTATTTTTATTATTTATGTACATTGGTGTTCTGCCTGAATGTATGTCTGTGTGAGGGTGTCAGATTCCCTGGAACTGGAGTTGCCGTGTGTGTGCTGGGCCTTGAACCCAAGTCCTTTGCAAGAGCAGCCAGTGCTCATAACCACTGAGCCATCATCTCTGCAGCCCCCTTGTTTTTTGCTTCTGTTTTGATTTTTGGATTTTGTTTGGTTTTGTCGGGGGGAGGGGTTCTTTTTCGTTTGTTTGGGTTATTTTGTTTTGTTTCGAGACAAGGTTTCTCAGTGTTGCTTTGGAGCCTGTCCTGGAACTTGTTCTGTAGCCCAGGCTGGCCTCAAACTCACAGAGATCCGCCTGCCTCTGCCTCCGAAGTGCTAGGATTAAAGATGTGCGCCACCACCACCCACCTTGTGTTTTGTTTTTGAGACAGGGTCTCTCTACTTAGCACTGGCTGTCCTGGAACTCACTACACTGACCAGACTGACCTTGAACTCACAGAGGTCTGCCCCTGCCCCGGGGATTAATGATGTCCACCACCACACCCAGTTTACTTAGCAAATCTGGATTCATAGTACACACAGGGGAGCAGAAAGTTTGGGGTCAGGTGTTGCCTATTTTAGACATTTGGGGCTACAAAGGCTCCCTTGCAACCACTCAGCTCTGCACTGTTTTTCAGAATTTAGATTTCATTTTATATGTATAATGTTTTGTCCGTATGTATGTCTGTATACTACACGTATGCCAGGTGCCTGTGGAGGTCAGAAGAAGGCATTCAGAAAGATCCCTTGGAACTGGAGTTAACAGATGACTGTGGGCTGCCATGTGGGTGCTGGGAACCAAACTCGGGTTCTATGTAAGAGCAACAAGTGTTCTTCTGAGCAATGTCTGCGGCCACAGCTTTAACACAAAAGCAACCAGAGGTGGCAAGACGGAATGAGCAAGTCACGCAGTGAAATACCATGGAAACAGGCCCTACCTGCCACCTGACCCCTCCGGAACAGTTGTTTGAGCTAAATCGACAGAAAAATGACTTGCAGAATGCAACAGAAGAGGCCAGACCCATGAATTCATGAAGAGGTTCATGAATCGGGCTGACAGAAAGTACAGTCAAGTTTGTTGGTGATATTTTAATTTTAATAAATTTTTAAAAAGGACCTTCAGCTGGGTGTGGTGTTGCAGGCTATAGTCCCATCATTCAGCAGGCTAAGGGACTAAGATAATGAGTCCAGGCCAGCCTGGGCTACATACTTTGTCTTTCAAAAAAAAAGATGGAGGTATAGAATAGCTCAGTTGAAGAAGAACACTTGCCCAGTGTGCTCAAAACCCTGGTCTAGTCTTGAACTCCACACACACCAGGCAAAGGTGTGTACTGAAATCCAGCAGTGAGGAGGTGGAGACAGGAGGATTAGAAATTCAAGGTCCTCATTAGGAGAGATTGAGGCCAGCCTGGGGTACCTGAGCAGACTGATGCATACCTACAATCCTAGCACTGGATAGGAGGTTCGTGAGTTAAAGGCCAGCCTGGGCTACAGAGCAAGGCCCTGTCTCAATGGTTGGGGGGGGAGAGAGAGTCTTGGAAGTGCTTCGGGAAGGGCTGTTTCATGCCAACTAGGGTCCGGACTGCGTGCTGGAAAACTGGCTTCCTCTTCTCTTGATTCCTCTCAGCTGTGAAGTCTTCCAGGCTCGGCTAGGAGCCCATAGGGCACAAACTCTCGCTCTTTCGCTGGGGGTCCAAGAAGGAAGTTGCCTCAATTCTTGGTAGCATCACCACCAGGTGACACATAAGCCCCAACTCTGGGTTACCCTGACTGCCCCTGTGAATCCACTCCAGAGCTGGAACCAGGACATTAGCATCAGGTCTAAGGTGAGGGGCGGCAACCCAGGCTCCAAGTCTGCTGTTGTTTGTGATTCTTCTTTCTCTGCTCCTCCCTCCCTTCCTCCTCTGCCTCTTCTTTCTCAGTCTCACATAGCATGTATCTCAGGTCAGCCTCTAACTCCCTAGGTAGCCAAGGAAGACCTTGTGCTCACGATCTCCCCCCACCTCTACCTCCTGAATGCTGGCATTATAGGCACACAGCACCAAGCCAATTTGCAGGGTTCAGCATATGCTAGGCAAGCAGTCTACCAAGGAAGCCACATCCCAAGCCCTGAGAGTGTGTGTATCGTTAGCACAGTTGCCAGAAGAGGATATCAGATCCCCTATTGCTGCAGTTACAGGCCATTCAGGGTGGAGGCTGAGAGTCAAACTCAGGTTCTCTGAAAGAGCAGCAAGTGCTCCTTAACCACTGGGCCATCTCTCCAGCCCCAAGCAATATTTCCTAAGCTAAGCGTGAGTGAATAACAGTCCCGTGAGTCACCACTTTGCTCCTGTCCCAGGATTTGCTTGGAAATCAGAATGAAATGGGTTCTGCAAACGTACACAGGTTCCTGTGTATAAAGTGTGCAGGGCTGGCTTATGTAGAGTTGTCTCTCTCTCTCTCTCTCTCTCTCTCTCTCTCTCTCTCTCTCTCTATCTATCTATCTATCTCTCTCCTCCCTCCCTTCCTCTCCCTCTCTCTTTTCCTCTGCCCCCCCATGTGTGTACATGCAGCTGTACATGTGTAACCAGAGGTCAACCGTAGATGTTATTTTTCCTCAGATGCCATCATCCAGGCTTTGAGACAAGGTTTCTCACTGATGTGAAGCCCAGGACATAGGCTAAGCTGGCCGATCATCCAGCCCAGGGATCCTCCTGTTTCTGACCCAGCTCCTCCCAACCCTCACCCCCAGTGCCGCCACTCCTGGTATTTTTTTTCTCCCTGATATTGTCTTAGCCCAGCCTTGTACTTTATATGTAGCCCTGAGGTTAGTCTTGAACTCTTGTTCCTCCTGCAGAGTAAGAAATATGTGTCCTGCCCCCCCCATTTCATTTATATGTGAGAGAAGAGACATTCATGCCACATACATACAGCACCATGCAGGCCAGAAGAGGGCATCAGATCTCCTGGGGATGGGACTTCAGGCAACAAGGGTGCAAAGAACTGAATTTGGGTCCTTTGGAGGCGTGCATGCAGGCAGAGATCCACTGAGCCGTCTCTCCAGCACTGCACGCACTCCTGGCTTCTTTGATGTGGCTTCTAGGGACAGAGCTAGGATCCCCATGCTTGTGTGGCTGTCACTTTCCCTACTGAGCCATCTTCCCAGGCCCCAGTTTTGGTTTTGAACAGCTTTGTGTTACAAGGTTTGTCCAATTCACTGAGATTTCAGCCCCACCTTTACCAGGTGCCGGAGGCAGGGCTCAGCCAACACCAGCCCCTCCCTGATGCTATTCTCCCTGCCCAGAGCTTTCCAGCTTGTCTCTACCGAGCAGCGGTACTTAGAGTGACAGATCTGGGTAGGCGGTGACAGAGCAATCCCAAAGAAACTTCGTTTTAAAAATATCTTCTCGGCAGAGTGTGTATGTCCAGCACGTTCAATGTGAGTGCCCGGCCTACCTGAGCGCCAGTGTGACCCGTGACCAAACGCGGTCAGTCACCGCACTCCGCCGCACCTTTCGCTCCAGCCACGTTCATCTCCTAGCTGAACAGCCGAGCCCTTTGACCAACAGCTGCTTTCCCTCAGGCCCCGGGAATCCCTGCTCCGCTTTCCCGGAAGCCACCTGCTGTGATAAGCTAAAGGGTTGAGTGTCGAAAACCCTGCCTCTGGCTGGCTTTCTGGCTGAGGGCTCTCTACCTGCCTTTTTCCTGTGTCCATATCTTCAACACCAGGCCCTCGGTGTAAACTCTAGGAAGGACGGCCTGTGCTCCCCTTCCCCTGAAGACCGCTAGAAAATTGCTTTCTGGTATTTCCTTGTCTCCATCCAATCTCATGGTCGTTGTGGGGCAAAGGATGCTGGGAGGCAGCTCTGTGGCTTCTTAAAGCCTGGAAGAGACTCCGGGCGAAGGCTGTCATCTACACTCTGAGGGCAGGGTGGGCTTATTAACCTTGGAACTGGCCTTCTCCTTTGTGTGTCTGGGCGTACACATGCCTGTGCCTGTTCCTGGGGAGAGGTGTGCACATGTGTGTGCATATACACTTGGAGGTCCCTGGAGGTCAGAGGTCAACCCTCAGATCTTATTCTTTGGCCGTTATCCATCTTTTTAAGTGTTTTTGTTACACCCCCTTGACTCCCCCCTACATCTCTCTCTCTCTCTTTCTGTCTGTCTGTCTCTATCTGGTCTCTTTGTCTCTGTCTCTTTGTGTCTCTGTCTCTCTCTGGGGTCTTGTGGGGGTGGGGGGAAGCATGTGTGGGCCACCTCATCAGTGTCCAGAGATCAAAAGACAACTTGTGAAAGCCAATCCTCTTCTTCCACAGGATGGTTCTAGGGACTGAAATCAGGCCACCAGGCTTAGCTGCAAGCTCCTGTACTAGCTGAGCCATCTCGCCAGCCCCCATCTGAACTTGTTTTCGCCTCCAGGAGGCAAACATGACTTGGGTATTATTGGTGAGCACTTGTGACTTTTGTAGGTTGGCAAGACAAATGTAAGGAATCAAATGTGTGTGACAAGGACTGGGCCTGCAGCCGCTGGAATTATGGTCCTTGGAGGCTTAGTTTAGGCTGTTAGCCCTTAGCTCCTAAATATAGCACTTTCTCCTTCTTCTCCCTGAGGCAGGCAGTAGCTGTCAGTTACAGCAGGGAAGCTTGTAGTTTAGCCTCTGGTGAGATGACTTAACAAAGCTCTTCGGATGCTGAGCAGCCAGTAGTGTGGAACGCTGAGCTGCCTTCTTCTTCCTCCTCCTCTTCCTCCTCCTCCTCCTCTTCTTCTTCCTCTTCCTCTTCCTCTTCTTCTTCCTCCTCCTCCTCTTCCTCCTCCTCCTCCTTCTTCTTCTCTTCTGCCTCCTCTTTCTTTTCTTCCCAGATACAGGGTTTCTCTGTGTAGCTTGGTTGTCCTGAGATTCACTCTATAGACCAGGCTGACCTCAAACTCAGATCCTCCCGCCTCTACCTTCAGAGCGCTGGGGTTGAAAGTGTGTGCCACCCCATTGGCTAAAATGGACTGCTTCTTAGTTTATGCCTTAAATCACAACACCCAGGAAACCAAAGCAGAAGGAGTTCTAGGCCAGCCAAGACTATCTAGATAGGGCCCCCATCTAAAAAAAAAAAAAAAAAAAAAAGATTGGGGGAGGAGTGTACTTCCAAACTGATGAGCTTATTAAAATTTCTGACCTTGAGTAAACAAGATGGCTCGCTGGGTAAAGGTGCTTGCTGCCAAGACCAACAACCTGGGACCCACAGAGTGGGAGGAGAGAAGCCAAAGCCCTCAGATTCTCCTGACCTTCACATGCATCCCACCGTACACACAACATATAGATTTTCTTTTAAAGGCAAGTATGCACCTTTAATCCCACTACTCTTGAGGTAAAAAAAAAAAAAACAGGTGAATCTCCATGTGTTTCAGGTCAGCCTGGTCTACATAGTGAGACCCTGTCTCACAAAAACAAAACAAAACAAAAAAAAAAGACAAAACAAAACCATAAAAGGAAAATGGGTGTGCACAAGGGCCACACAGCAGCACCATGAAAGGGAACAGGTACAACCAAAATCTGAGAAGAGGGCGGTTCCCTTGTCAGGTCACACTACGGGTGCTGAGGGAGTACACAGGCCTTCAAAGGAACCGGGACCCACTTGCGTTAGCAATGAGAGTGGCTCAAAGGCCACTGCTAAACAGAAAAGAAAAACGAAGGACAAGGCAGTGGCCCAGAACCCCCTAAGAGGGTCATCCTCTTGTTGCTTGTAATTTTTTACTACATTTTCATGTATTTATTCTGTGTGCATGTGCACGTGTATAGGTGTGTGCACACGTGTGCCAAGGAATGTGTGTGAAGGGGAGAGGACGATTTGCTGTCTGTTCTCTCCTCCCATCTCATGGGTCTGGGGATCAAGCTCAGGCTTGGCAAGCAAGAGACTGCTGAGCCATCCCTCCAGCCCCACACACTTACTGGTTGTTGGTTGGTTTGTTTGTTTTTAAGATTTATTTATTATGTTTACAGTGTTCTGCAGGCCAGAGAGGGCCCCAGATCTCATTACAGGTGGTTGTGAGCCATCATGTAGTTTCTGGAAATTGCATTCCAGGACCTCTGAGCAGCCAGTGCTCTTTTTGTTGTTGTTGTTGTTGTTGTTGTTGTTTCCCGAGACAGGGTTTCTCTGTATAACAGTCCTGGCTGTCCTGGAACTCGCTTTGTAGACCAGGCTGGCCCTCAACACACTGAGATCCACCTGCCTCTGCCTGCCAAGTGCTGGGATTAAAGGTGTGTGCCACACTGCCCGGCTCAGCCAGTGCTCTTAACCTTTGAGCCATTTCTCTGCACCCTTTACTGTTTTGACACCCACAGCAAAATACCAATATATGTTAAATAAAAATAAATAAATTTAAATTTTTTAATAAAAAATAAAAATACATAGATGGAGCAGCAATTGCAGCTCAGGAGTAGAGCATTTACGCCTCCAGCATAGCAAAAATGTGTGTGTGTGTGTGTGTGTATTGTCTTAAAAGATATAAAAATAACTTTAATAACGGTTACCTCTAGTAAGTAAAACAGATGTGGAAAAAAAAACTTTTTAAATCTTTTTTTCCTACCAGGCAGTGCTGGCGTACGCCCTTAATCCCAGCACTCGGAGGCAGAGGCAGACTATCTCTGAGTTTGAGGCCAGCCTGGTCTACTGAGGGAGTTCCAGGACAGCCAGGGCTACAAAGAGAAACCCTGTCACAAAAAAACAAAAGAGAAAGACAAAACCTTTTTCTTACACCTGAGTGGGATCTATGTGCATATGAGCGCAGATGCCTGTGTGGCCAGAGGCCTCAGCTCTCCCGAGCTGTGAGCCACCTCACGTGGGTGCTGGGAACCAAACCAGAGCAGGACTCACTTTTACCACTGAGCTGTCGTCTTTTAGTCCCTCCGACTTATTTCTTGATGCAGACCCCATCACTGAACACAGAGCTCAGCCACTCTGCCGCCCCAGGGGTTCTGGCTCCCCGAGCCCAGGTCAGGGGCACAAATTGGCACTGCTACCCCTGGCTCCTCCTGGATGCTGGGATCAAACTCAGGTGCCTCTCACCAGCCCCCTAGGTGTGAATTAAAAGAATGCTTCCACCTGAATGCACAAAGCGCTTACTGTGGATAGGATTATTTCCTTCCGCAGGATTCCCCAAAATTGAATTACTGGGCCAAAGGTTCTGCAATGCTTGTGGCTCTTGCTTCTGTGTTAATTTAGACAAGCAGATCACACTACAGCATTAGCAGCTTCTTGACATCAGAGGAGAAGTTTGTAAAAGTCTACTGCAGGAGGGGGTTCCAGGAGATGCTCAGAGGGGAGACACTGAACTAGGGCTCCCTGGATCAGAACTCTGTCTGAAACCGTATGCTCCTGGTTCAGCAAGAGATCCTGACTCAAAAACAAGGTAGAAGCCAGGCAGTGGTACACACGCCTTTAATCCAAGCACTCAGGAGGCAGAGGCAGGGCAAATCTCTGAGTTTGAGGCCAGCGTGGTCTGCAGAATTAGTTCCAGGACAGGCTTCAAAGCTACAAAGAACCCTGTCCCGAGAAACCAAGGTAGAGAAGGCTGTCCATCGCTCAGATGGGTAGATAACCGCCGCCAAGCCTGATGACCTAATCAAAATCTCCAGAACCCGAACGATGGAAGGGAAGGATCCACTCCTGCAAGCTGTCCTCAGACCTCCACGTGTGAGCATGGCTGGGGCACAGCCCCCCCCCCCCCACAGTCTGTTCTAGGACCACAGTTTGCATTTAGTGGGTGATATTTTAGAATCTCAGGCCATGCAGACGGTTCAGTGGGTTCACTTGCTACCAAGCCTGGTGATGCGAGATCGAGCTTGGGGATCTACATAGCATTAAGAAGAGGACCAACAACTCCTGCAGGTTGTCCTCTGACTTCCACATGCTGTGGCATGTTGCATGTATGCACACACGCATACATGTGTGTAGACACACCCATGCTTGCATGCATGTACAAACACACATGCACGCACACCACCCACACACATACAGGCAGACAAAACACAGAAACAGACACACATATACACAGATACACACATATACACACAGACACACATAACTTAATCTCAACTGGTCATGATGGTAAATGCCTATAATCTCAGCACCTAGGAAGCTGAGATAAGATGATTGCCAAATTCAAGACTCTTCATAGTGAGACCCTGTTGAAAAAACAAAACAAAACAACAAAAAACCCTCAAATAGTCCTAGGTTATCCTGGAATTCACTATGTAGATGAGGGCTAGCCTTGGACTTGTGATCCTCCTGTCTCTGCCTCTCAGGAATTACAGTGAGAGCCACCATATCCTACTAGGTTCTGAATGAGGTGTCACACACAGCCGTAAAATCCACCAACCCTCGATCACAACACAGTAAGCTTTGTAAACACCAACTCATTTGAAACTTGGCCTCTTGAATGCAACATTTTTATAGTAACCGTCCAAAAGGCATGCTATTAAAATTTTGGGCTTTTTGCACCAAGAGTACTGGGAATTATCCTTCATTCCCTCGACTCACTCAAGCGACATAAGTATCACTTGTCCATAGATCCTAGAACTCAGCAAATGCTGGCCCCTCTAATGGGACAGGGTGTGCTCCCTGTGACCTGACGCTGCCAGCACAATTGGTTTTCGGTGATGACTCCACTTGCAATTGGCCAAGAGGGAACCATTTCCATCGATTACCTCTCAGGGCTGCTCAGACTCCCACATTTAAATGTAAATCTTAACAGTGGAACAGATGGAGATCCGGAAGGGCTGTGAGAGCTGGGAACCACAATCAAATAAGTAGACAGATCTGCAGACGAGGAGCTCATTGTGAAAGAGGGAAGAAGGCAGGAGGAAGGAGGAGAGGGAGGGAGGCGAGGGAGGAGAGGTAGGAGGAGGAGGATGAAGAAGAAGAAGGAAGTAAGAAGAAGAAGAAGACGAAGAAGAAAGAAGAAGAAGAAGAAGAAGAAGAAGAAGAAGAAGAAGAAGAAGAGAAAGAAAGAAAGAAGAAGAAGAGGGGCCTTGAGAGCTGGACGGGGGTAGAGAAGCCGCTGCCCTCTAGCAATCTCTTAAAGTTTGATCCTGCTTGATTTCTTATTGCAATTTATTTGAGAAAGAGTATCACTATATTGAAACTCACTGTGTAGACGGGGGCTGGCCCTGCATCCTGGGGGCTGGGATTAAAGGCGTTAGAGATGGAACCAGAGCTTCATGCACGCTAGGCAATGCTCTGCCTGCTAAGCCACAGCCACAGCTTCCTCAGGCATCACCTGATGCTCACTCAAGGTCTAGTCTCTTATTTTCGTGTGGCCATGTCCCCGAGGAGGGGTTTCTGAGTGGGGAGCTGCCAGTACTCCACCTCTCCTTAAGGTGTCACTAAGTGACTCCACTGTGGCTTTCCAAGGGCTGTGGCCACCGAGCTGGGTGGTCAGAAGGGACAGGGGCAAATGACTCGGTGTTATGACAAATCTCCCATTTCCTCCACTGCCTGGTGGACAAAGTGACAGGGTGCTGATGTGCCCCACCTGCTCTGCCAGCTGGTCTGGCACACCTGGTCCTCCGAAGCCCTGGAACTTTCTGTTTGAACCTTCATAAATGGGCCACACAGATAAGTCACTTACTGTTATTGGTCCTCACCCTACCCCCCACCAATACTACCACCCACTGAGGACCTAGTATTATCACTTGGGCTCTGGGTGGACTCCAGAGAAATGTACCTGCTCTTGGCTGGAGAGATGATGAAAAACACTGGCTGCTCTTCCAGAGGACCTGGGTTCAGATCCCAGCACCCATATAGTGGCTCACAGCCAGCTATGGCTCCATGTGGGTTGCTGGGAATTGAACTCAGGGCCTCTGGAAGAGCAGCAAGGGCTCTTAACCACTGAGCCATCTCTCCAGCCCCAGGTTTTTATTTTGTACTGATGCTAATTTCTTCATTCTAAAAAAATATGTTATGGTTACACAAGAGAAGCTGGGGGACATATATGGTGGAGCAACACAGCATACTCCCCTACAGCAATGCCCTTCCTAATTACATTGTTTTCCTAACTTTCTTTTTGCTTCAGCTGAGACTGGAATAGTAGGTGACACACACCTCTTAGTCTCTATCAGGGCCGAGTTTCAGAAGTATCTGGAGTTGCAGAGGGCAGTGTTGTGGCTTCAAGTTGCCCAACTGGCTTCAGACAACTTTGGACTGCCACTGGTGAGGTCCCTCTTGGTGACATTATGCACGTCTGGGGTGACTTAAGCCCTATTTCTTTGAAAATGGAATTTGAGAATATGAAGGCTTAAGCTCCCTAAACTGATTAGCAGGCACCAGAAACCTGAGGAGGCCAATGTTGCCTGAAGACTGGGATAGATCTTCTGACTAGTCCTGCCATTCTGGTCACTGACCCAACTCCAGTGTGGGGAGAGAAGTTTCTGATACTGTTAAAATAAATATGGCGTAACCTGATAAAGACATGTAGCATCCGGTATTAGACAAATTAAAGAGAAAAACAAAACAACAACAACAACAACAAAAACTCTTTAAGGCAAGTGCAAGCACATAAGCAACTGGTCAAAGCAAACAGTGTTAAAGATGGACAGAGGCCCAGCAGTGGTGGCAACGCACCGCATCCTTAACCCAGCATCCAGGAGGCAGAGGCAGGCAGATCTCTGTGAGTTCTAGGCCAGCCTGATCCACAAAGCAAGTTCCAGGATAGCCAGGCTGTTAATGATCTCAAAAAACAACATACAAACAAAAAGATGGGTAGATGGCTCAGAGGTAAAGGTGGTTGCTGTCAAGGCCGGTGACCTGAGTTCAGTCCCCATGATCCACATGGGAGATGAAAACTGGCTCCTGAAAGCTAATCCTCTGACCTCCGCATTCACAGACAGGCAGAGGCACACCTCTCCCCCAAACAAACAAACAACACTAGGTAGTTTACCTTGCGCAGCTGTGAACCTAAAGTGTTCATTTATAGCATAGATATGTGCTATGCTTCTTTTGCCGGGTTCCTTTGTTTTAGAGTGGTTTCCTCTGTGCTTTGTTTTTTAATTTTTAGAATGACATTTATTTATTTGCAGGGTGCGCATGCAAAGCATGTATGTAGCATTCGAGGTAACTGCAGAAGTTGAGTCCCTCTGCTTCCGTCGTTGGCGTCCGAGGGATGGAACTTAGGTCACCAGGCTTGACAGCAATCACCTACACCTGCTGAGCCGTCTGGTTCACTTTATTTATTTATTTTAGAAATAAGGTTTCCTGTAGCCCAGGCTGGCTTCAGACTAACGGCATAGCTGAGGATGACTTGAATTTCTGACCCTCCAGCCTTCACCTCCAGAATGCTGGGATTTCAGGTATGTGTGTGATACCACACCCAGTTTAATTCGCTCAGTTTTCAGGTGGAAGATGTATTTGAAAAAAAAATAGGGATGTGGGGGTGGTGTGTAAAATCATGGAGTCTGTCACTTGTAACCGGCTGTTGGTTTGCATTTGCCTAGAATATATAAACTGTGTGTGTGTGTGTGTGTGTGTGTGTGTGTGTATCTATATCTAAATCTATACATAGTTTTTTCAGTAATGTGTTTTGACCAAAGCCTTTCTACCCCTGAGCTGAGTTACCCCCGTGGCTCTTTTACTTCTAATTGTGAGACAGTATCTCCCTATGTTGTACAGGCTAACCTTTGAACTTTCAATCCTCCTGCCTCAGCTTCAGCAGAATTACAGAGCCGAACCCACTAGACTCGTTGCTTGCCTCTTTTTCCTCCTTTCCTTCCCCTCCACTCCTCTGTCTGAGTTTTGTTTTTTAAGATTTATTATCACGGCTTTGGTGGCATACACCTTTAATCCCAGCACTCAGGAGGCAGAGCAGAAGGATCACTGTGAATTTGAAGCCAGCCTGTCCTACAGAAACAAGTTCAGTACAGCCAGAGCTACACAGAGAAACTCTGTCTGGAAAAAAATAAAATAAAAACGAAACCAAAAAAATTATTTTTATCTATAGTATATGTTTGTGGATGCAGGTGCCCACGGAGGCCAGAAGAGGGCGCCACATTCCGTAGAGCTGGAAGCAGTTGAGCGCCTCCGGTGCAGGCAACTGGGAACCAAACTTAATTGTGATTTCTGTTGCACTGAAACACAAGGGAAGAATCTCTGGATCTACCCTCCTCCAAAAGAATGAGGCAGGAGGCTAGCCTGGGCTACAGTGTTGACGACGCTTTGTCAACTTGACTGGATCTGGAATCGAGTAACAAAACAGCCGAGGCACCTCGGATTTCCTCCATCCATTTAATTCAAGTGAGAAAACCCACCCTAAATGTGGCGGCCGATAGAAGGAAGCCTGAGCAGACAAGCTCTTGATCATTCTTGATGGCCTCAGTCATCCGATGTGGACTGAAGACCAGTGACTCTCCAGGAATCCTCCAGGCCTTCAGGGCCAGGCTGAGCTGCTGAGGCGTCCAGCCTTGTAGATGGAGGCAGCTAGTGTTCTCGCTCTTCAGTAGGAGACTCCATTGTCGCCGGTCTTAGATGGTATCGTGTAAACCAATTGAAAACCCCCTTTTTAATACATATCCATTCTATTGAACTACACAAGGAACATAGCAGGACCCTGTTACCAAAAAACCCAGCCAAGCAAACAAACAAACAAGAAGCCTCGGCTCCAGAGCCTCCATGCTCCTCGACGGAGGCTGGGGTCCAGTTTTTGTCGGCCAGCTTTGGGCTCCATGTTTGCGTTCACCCACTGTTTGATGGATCGCTCTCTGGTAAACAGCAGCGGTGCTTGCTCTGGGGGGCAGGCGAGAGGTTCACAGGGGTCCTCTCACTCCTCCATGTCCTGCCCTGGGCCATCCTGGAGGCCTTCTCCATGCTTCCGGGCTTCTTCCCTCTATACTGGTCCCCTTCCCGCTCTCCAACCCCCCAGCTTCAAGGAGGCTGCTGGTCGGTAAGCGCTCATCTCAAATTCGTGAGAAACGGGAGTTCACCCGCCGGGCAGCCATGCCCCACCTAGAATCCTAACGGAAGGAAACAATGCAGAGTGGACAACGCACACTGGCCAGCCAGAGTCGCCAAATCCATGGCTCCAGGCTCAGTGACTCATCTGAAGAGATAAGGGCTGATACCTGATGCTGACCTCTGACTCTGTCCATGCTCATGTCCACGCTCATAGCCACACATGTACTCACCACAAAAACCTTTCGCCTGTGACAAATGACTAACTCAATTATCCCTCGTGTTAGTGACCCCCAACTTTACTTCCGAATAAGCATTTTTTTACCCAGCCCATAAATACGGCAACTTTCTGTTCACAAGTCATTAAAATCCAAACAGTCTTTCGGGAAACACCCATTAACTGTACTGCGAGAAGATTAGGGGTGCCTAATAGCACTTAATGGAGTTCACACTCATGCATCACGCACGCATGCCACACACACACACACACACACACACACATGCACACACACACACATGCCCTAAAGGCACCCTGCACAGTCACTGCCCCTGAGGAAATGGGATGGTCACTCACTTGCATTCCTTGTTATATTTTAATATTTCTAAAAGGAAAAGATCTCTGACAAGGTTCAACCAGAAGCAGAAATCTTATGTTTGTTTGTTTGTTGTTTTTTAAACTTATAGCTGAGGGGCTGGGGTGTGGACTTGATTAGCAGAGTGTACAAGAAGGCCAGGGCGCCTTCCCCAACAAAGCAAAAGCCAGGCACAGTGGCCCACACCTGTCACCCGCAGCACTCTGGAAGCTGAGGCAGGGGAATAGGATGGCGAATTCAAGGTCATCCTTGGCTACATGGTGAATCTGAGGCTACATAGAATCAGTCTCAAAAGGTTGGAGAGGATTCGAAAGAAAATGGCTCTCATCACATTAATTTTTTAAATAATTCTTTTTATTAGTGGTGTGTGGAGTGTGTTGTCACACATGTGAAGGCCAGAGGACAACCTTAGGCAGCAACTCTTTCCTTCCACCTCTGTGTTTTCCGGGATTGAGCCAGGTTTCTGACTAAGCACCCTTACCTGCTGAGCCATCATGCCCTCTATTAATTTTGAATTTTTTTATTCCATTTATTTGTTGGGGGGGGGGGGACACAGGAAGTGTGTGTGGAGGTCAGACAACTTTCAAGGACTGGGTCCTCTCCTCCCACTATATGAGTTCTGGAAACTGAACTTAAGGGGTTGGGCACATACCGCAAGTGCCCGTCCCCAGTGAGCACCTTACTGGCCCCCGGGGTTATTTATTTAAAGCAGTGGTTCTCACTTGTGGGGATCCCGTACTAGTTATCCTGCATACTAGATTAGGATTTATAACCGTAGCAAGTTACAGTTATGAAATATGAATAGAAATAATGTTATGGTTGGGGTCACCACAACATGAGGAACCATATTAAAGAATCACCGTGTAGAAGGAGCGGCGGGGCTGCGTCCCGCCACCCGGCTAGCTTTACACCCGAATAATTACAACACTGGAACGTATTCTTTAAACACTGCCTGGCCGCATTAGTTTCAGCCTCTTATTGGTTATTCTCACATCTTGCTTTAACCCATATGTAGTATCTGTGTAGCACCACGAGGTGGTCGCTTACCAGGAGAGATCTTTTTTTAAAAATATTTATTTATTTATTATGTATACATATGCTATCTGTGTGTATGCCTGCAGCCAGAAGAGGGCACCAGACCCCATTACAGATGTTGTGAGGCCACCATGTGGTTGCTGGGAATTGAACTCAGGACCTTTGGAAGAGCAGGTGATGCTCTTAACCTCTGAGCCATCTCTCCAGCCCACCAGGAGAGATCTTAACCTGCGTCTGTCTTGGAGAGGAGAAGCATGGAGACTGCCTGAAGCTTCTACCTCACTGCCTTCTACCCAGCATTCTGTTCTGTTTACTCCGCCTACCTAATTTTCTGTCCTATTAAAGGGCCGAGGAAGTTTCTTTATTAACCAATGAAATTAACACAGAGACACTCCTCCATCACTCACAGGCCAGCCTAGGCTAATCTGTGAGCGCCAGGCTAAGGAGAGTCTCATTCTCACATGTCAACATGGTTTCTGAGAGTGAGCTTGTCCTCTAACCTGTGCATACACATGCAGTCTTACAATGTATTTAGGGGCTGGGGACATGGCTCAGTTGGTAAGAACACTGGTTGCTCTTCCAGAGGACCCAGATTCAATTTCCAGCATGTATATGAAGGCTCAGGACATCTGTGACTCCAGTTCCAGCGGACCTGACACCCTCTTCTGGCCACCAGTATGAACACGGTGCACACAAATATATCCAGGCTCTCACACATACACATATGAAAAAAGAACTTGAAAAGAAAAATCTATTTAGGGGGCCAGAGAGATGGATCAGCAGTTAAGAGCACTGGCTGCTCTTCCAGAGGTCCTGAGTTCAATTCCCAGCAACCATGTGCCCCCTTACAACCATCTATAGTGGGATCTGATGCCCTCTTCTGGCATAAAGGTGTATACACAGATAGGGCACTCATACACAAAATAAATCTTTTTAAAATTTTTTAAAAATTCATTTAATATTTAAGTGTCTGTTACTCTCCGCCAAAGGGCTTAGCAGGGCCTGACATCCCTGAGAACTGAGCCTTCTTAGCCCCATTTTGTAGATGAAGAAGCTGACACTCAGAAGATGAAGGCACTCAGAGGCATGGCTGGACCAGATCTCAGATTTGAACTTCCAACTCCTGTACCTACTCTGCCTGCCTCAAAACACAGTCTATTTCTCTGCAGAGATATAGCATCCAGTGGCCCGAATGTGGCAGAACTGCCCAGGGCAGGGACAGGTGTTGTGAGCAGCCTTTCTGCAGAAGAAGGCAGGGAGCTGTTCCAGGGAGCTCTCTGGAATTAAGCCGCAGACTGAGCACCGCGCCTTGTGACAAAAAGGCTGGGCTCCTCACTTTGGGAAGCTTACTGCCTGCATCTCCTCAGGCTGCCATAGCAACGTACCAGGGACCATAGAAATGTAAGCAAGTTCTCAAGACTTGGGAGCCCAAGTTCAAGATGTGAAGATGCCAGCAGAACTGGCACACTGGGCAAGCCACTGTGGCTGAGCACTAATCTCCAGCCCCTCCTGTCCCAATTTTCTTCAAGATTTTATGGTTTTATATTGTACGTGTATGTGAAGAGGTTGTTTGCAAGCGGTGTAGTTCTGTGTACTACATGCATGCAGTGCCCATGAGATGATCAGATGAGAGCATAGAATCCCCTGGAACTGGAGTTATGGATAGCTGTAAACTGCCATGTGGGTGCTGGGACCCAAATTTGGGTCCTTTGGAAGAGTAGCCAAAGCTCTACTTAATAGCTGAACCATCTCTCCAGCTCCAGCTTGAGTTTCTGAAAAGGAAATCAAATAACATTGGAGGTTCCTTTGTGGTTTGGACAAAATCCTTCTCGAGGAACTACAGGGTTCACTCCTATATTTTGCTAGTCTGAGTGTTTATTATTTCAAACGTTGGTGGCAGAGCTGAAAATTGTTCCCTTCTTGTGGGGGAAAAAAGCTAGCAAAATTGTCAGAAGTGAGCCATCACAAAAGAATGGGAGAGCCCTTCTTCTGACAATTTGTCTCAGAGATCTTGCTATAGGCCAGGGAGACCCTGAGACTCTGATAAGTAGCACATCTTGACTAAGGAGATCCCAACTCGAATAGATGACCACAGAGCTTTGGATGAAGTGTCAGAAGAAGTGGGCTGAGAGCCAGGGAGCCCTGGATGAAATGGGGAGGGCTGGCATGTCATCTAGACCTTTCCTGGTGACAAATGACACCACAAGGGGTGAGGTGGGTGAGGTGGGGCTGTGGCCTTCTCCAAAGCAAGCTTGACACATGATCATTGGGGGCTGGACACACTGTAAGTCAAAGCCTGGCACGTAAATCTGAGATGCTCAAATGTGCCATCACGGGGCCAGTCTGGTAAGAGCACACTCCTGGCTGGGTGCCCTTTGGAAGGGGCCGTAGTGCTATAAAAGAAAATACCACCAAAGGGGGCAGCACTATTAGGAGGTGTGGCCATGTTGAAGTAGGTCTGGCCTTGTTGAAGGAAGTGTGTCACTGTGCGGGAGGGGCTTTGAGGTTTCCTATGCTCAAGCTACACCTAGTTCAGTGCACTTCCTGTTACCTGTGAGTAAGGAGTAGTTGTGGTTTCCCAGTAGCAGTTGTGATGGCGTAACCTTTAAGGCCAGCACTTCAGGAGGGCAGAGACAGGTGGATCTCTATGAGTTATTCAAGGCCAGCCTGGGTCTACAGAGTGAGTTCCAGGACAACCAGGACTGCACAGAGAAACCCTGTCTCGAAAGAAAGAAAATGAATGAAGTAACCCATTGCTCCAGTGCAAGTAGCATAGCATTGTTTGCCAAAAAAGTTTGGATCTTTAAGCAAAACCTAGGGTCTGGGAGTGTTTATATGGACCATCTCATACTCACGGCTCCATGATACTCACATTCTCTTTTAGTTTTTAAACATTTTTAGATGTATTTTATGTGTATGAGACCTATGTAGCCATTTGCACACAGGTGCCTCTAGAAGCCAGAAGAAGGCATCAGATCTCTGGAACTAGATGAAGTTCCAGATGGTCATGAGCCACCCTCTGGATGCTAGGAACTGACCCCAGGTCCTCTGCAAGGGCAAGCAGTGCTCTTAACCACTGAGCCATCTCTCCAGTCCCCACTCACATGCTGAAGTGGGGACAATGGTAATATGCACAAATAGGATTCTTTCTTAATGTTTGATAAGCAAATATGTCAATAATTGGATGATCTGTATAAAACAGTTTTTTTCTTCTTTCTTTCTTTCTTTCTTTCTTTCTCTTTCTTCCTTTCTTTCTTTTTTGAGACAGGGTTTCTCTATGGTAGCTTTGGAGCCTGTCCTGGAGCTTGCTCTGTAGACCAAACTGGCCTTGAACTCACAGAGATCTTCCTGCCTCTGCCTCCTGAGGGGCGGGCTGGGATTAAGGCATGCGCCACCAATCACCGCCCAGTTAAAACAGTTTTCTAGTCTTTTCTCCTGCTTGGGGAAAAAAATGTTTTCAGAAAGCCAAATGGTGGTCAATATTTATATTTACTTTTAGTACTGTGGATGCGGCCCTGGCCATGCTCATGGAAGGTAATTGCCTCTCCCCTGAGATACACCAAGGCCCCTGAAGGAGTGGGAGGAAAATAGGTAGGTAGTAAGTAGGTAGGTAGGTAAGTAGGCAGGTAGGTAGATACAGAGATTTGTGTGCATGTGGGGTATGTGTGGGGGTGGGCGTGTGCGTGTGCGTGCGCTGCGTGTTGCCCTATGTCCAGGTGCGTGTGGAGGCCGTGTTGATGGCTAAATTCATCACCTCTTCACTTTATTGGTTGAAGCGAGGTCTGTCAGCCAAACCTGGAGCTAGTCACCATGGTCTAGCTGGCTAGCTTGCCTCAGGGATGCTGTGTCTGCTCCTGAAGGCTGTGATGGCAACTGCCCACTCCTGTATGTATGTAGGTCCTGGAGACCGGAAGTTCAGCCCTCATGTCTATATGGCAGTGTTTTATACACTCAGCTCTTTGCCCAGCCCAACATGCATTATTTATTTTTTATGACTTTCAATAATGATCAAAGCCCCCAATAATGATCAATGCCTATAAATGCTTATCATCTTATTTCCCGTAGTTGTACGTGCGTGGGATCTGTGCGCACACGGTGCACATGTGAAAGTCAAAGAATTTAGGGAGGTCAGCTCTCTCCTCCCACCACGTGGTTCTCAGGGCTCGAGCGCAGGTCGTCAGGCGTGGCAGAAGTGCCTCTACCTCTGGAGCCAGCCCACTCATAACCTCTCACCCCGTGAGGAAACCGAGGGCCACCAAGATGATATTTCAATATGCTGATCAGCAAACTCACCAGAACTACAGTGATCGTACTGTCCTCACTGGCAGCAGTATTAAATCTCCAACCCCCCCCCCCCAATATAGTCTTGCTACGTGGCCCAGGCTAACCTTGAACTCACTGTGTAGCTCGCGTTGGCCTTGAAATCGGCGACTTGCCTGCTTCAGCCTCCTGAGTGCAAGCTGAGGTGACAGGCCTGGTGCCACAGTGGTAGGATGGTTCTGTTCGCTGTCATCTATTCACCGCCGTGCCCCACCCCCGAGACGTCTAGCACGTGTCTGTGTTTTTCATACCAGACTTGTGTAAGAAGGACCAGGGAGCAGATCTGGGAAGGATTTCCCAGCAACCGTGTCTCCTTCTTGTGTATATATGCGTGGTGTGCCTTGTGTCTACGTGAGTTTCGTGTATGCCTTAGTTAGGGTCTCTATGGCTGTGAAGAGACACCATGACCACGGTGACCCTCATAGGAAACATTTAATTGGGGCTGACTTACAGTTCAGAGGTAACACGGATGGCGGCATAGTGGCACCCGGGCAGACTTGGTGCTGGAGAGGTAGCTGATAGTTCTTCAATCCACATAGGCAGACAGGTAGGGAAAGAGAGGACAGAGGTGACAATACTGGGCATGGCTTGAGCAATCCGAGACCTCAGAGCACACCCACAGTGACACACTTCCTCCAGCAAAGCTGCACCTACTCCTACAAGGCCACCCCTGCTATTAGGCCCACTCGCCATGGCCTACGGGGGCCATTTTCCATTGGAACCACCACAGCACGTGTGGATGGTGTGGGCACGTGCCGTGATATCGCAAAGTCACTGTTGGTCCTCTCTCCATTGTATTTGTTGAGGCAGGGTCTCTCAATCAAACCCAGAGGCTCGCTGATATGGCTCCTCTCACTGTATCTCACTATATATACATAAATTATAGGCACGTATGTGGCTTGTGGGAATCTTGACTCCAGTCCTCTTGCTCACACATTGTTCTACTACCACCGAGCCCATCTCCCCAGTCCTCTCACTCTGATTGTGAATGTATAATGCCACCAACCTGTGCATTTTAAAACGGTAACCTTTTTGGGGCTGGAGAAGTTGACTGAGCGGCTGAGAGCACTGGCTGCTCTTCCAGCAGACTCAGGTTCAATTCCAGCAGCTTCCACAATCTGCTCACAACCTCTTGTAACTCCAGTTCTGGGGGATCCACTGTCCTCTTCTGGTCTCCACAGGCACTGCGTACATGTAATACATAGGCATACATGAGGCAAAACACCCATATGCATAAAATAAAATTAAATTAAAGCTAAATAAAATAAAATAAAATAAAATGGTAATGTTTAAGCTGGGGGGGTGTGGCTTCAGTGGCAGAGACCTTGCTTAACATGAACAAGGCCCTTGTTTAAACTCCAGCACTGCAAAAAGAAAAAGAAAAAAAAAAAGAATTAACTTTTACCTTATCTGCTTTATAACACATGAACAAACTAGATATTCTCAGGAGGCTTTCCAGACTCTCCACCAGGGTGACAAGGGGCCTCCCCACAGCCTGGCTTCCCACTGCTGGGGGAGGGATCAGCCATAGACACACTTCCTCTTGGGGCCGATGGGCACACATTGGTTTTCTACCATCTACTTCCTCCCAGTCCGAACAGCTGGAAAAATTACCAAAAATGTCTAATGGGGAAAGCGTCACTTTGACGTCACCATAACAAAACAGTCCCTCTTCTGCTGTAGCAGAGCGTCTTCCCAGGACAGCCACTGGTGGCCAGAGCCGTTCCAATTCCTGTTACCCTCTCAGCTACTGTACTGTTATCCAAGACCCGTAAAATCCAGTGGCTCCCTCCAGGGCTTTGGCCCAAATCTGGAAAAGAACGGCACTCAATCACCTCAAATCCCTCTCCGTCCGAGATCCCCTTCGAGAATACAAGCCGTAAATATGCACCGCTCTGTGACATTCACACCAGAAACAACACCGCTCTTGCCTACTTTTACTGCCAATCGCCCAGAGAAACAGCAGCAGGAATTTTCTGGAACCTCCCCGATAGGCTGTGTGCTTCCTTCTCTCCCAGCGAGGGAGAGAGGCAAGCTCTCTCTGGGGTCCCTTGCCAAAGCCAGCCACAGGACAGAACAGGGAAAGTGCCCAAAGCCCGTCCTGCCAAAACCTGGCTGTGGCCAGGAAAACCCAAAGATGGGCAGAAAAACCACTGGGGACACCGCCCTGCCTCCCTCTCCTCCCCCACACAGGTTAGAAATATCAACAACATTCCTGCCCACTGTAATCAAATACTTACGCAAAAAGCTATGGAATGTGCAATAATTTGTCAGGCATCCTTTTAGCCCAGTCCACTGGAGCAAACTCTGCCGGGGCCCCTTGACCCTCGGAGAGGGTGCCCTTTGACCTTACTGGGACCTCTTTTATGCGAAGCTTCACTCTGACCAGATGGCTTAACTATCAAAGGATTTTATGAGTCAAAACTAGCTCTCTCAATTCACAAGTTGCGTATTTCTGTCCATGTTTGTGTGAATGATCTAGGAGACCCTTTAAATTGAAACAACAAGAGGGGGCCGGCAGCTGGGGCCCGCCTCCCGGTATTGCGTGTGAGCACAAGGGTGAAGGCTGTTGCAGAGAAAACAGCTACGCACAGATGAGGACAATTTCAGCTAAATATTTAAAATAGCCATCAAGAAAGGAATGATTGATGGATTTTTCCCCTCCTCTGGTTACACCCATGATCTTTCGCCGAGCTTTAGGCAAACACCATTCTTGTGCAAATCAAAAACTGCACCCTTCTTCCCTTTTAGCTGAGGCCGGCGGGCACAATATAAAAATAATAAAATTGGGGCTGAGAATTGGCTCTACAAATAAAGGAGCCGCTGCCAAGCCTGATGACCTGAGTTCAAAACCCCAGGACCTTACAAGGTGGATGGAGGAGAACCAACTCCCGGAAGTTGTTTCTCTGCCGTGCCCCCCCCCCACCACACAAACACAGACACACACACACAAATGCATTATAAATAAAATGTGATATAAAATATTTCACAGCTGGAGAGAAAGCTCAAGGGTAAATCACTTGCTGCTTTCACTGAGAGGACTCAGGTTTGAGTCCAGCACCCACGAACATTTGTTAACTCCAGCTCTAGGGGATCTGATGCATCCTTCTGGCCTCTGTGGGCACAAGGCGTGCAGGAGGGGAACAGACACACACACACACATGCATGCATGTATGTATGTCATATATGTGTATATATTTGTGTGTATATATGTATCATATATATATATTTATAATACACTGGTTTATTTAAAACCTTTTCTGAAGCCGGGCGGTGGTGGACGGCATGCCTTTAAATCCCAGCACTCGGGAGGCAGAGGCAGCGGATCTCTGTGATTCGAGACCAGCCTGGTCTACAAGAGCTAGTTCCAGGACAGGCTCCAAAGCCACAGAGAAACCCTGTCTCGAAAAAACCAAAAAAAAAAAAAAAAAAAAAAAAAAAACAAAAAAACTTTTCTGGTGAAAGGAAAAAAAAGAGAAGGTTTCCAGCCTGTTCAGCATCTGAGGTTGTGTGCATGTATGTGCACTGTATATGCATATATGCATGTGTGTGTGCGTGGGTGTACATTGTGTGTATGTGTGTGCATGTGTGTTATTATTGTTATGTTATTGTTATTTGAGACAGGATCTCACGGTAGTCCTGATGTCCTGGAACTCACTATGTAGAAACAGGCTGCCTCAAACTCAGACATCTGCCTGCCTCGCCTCCGAAGTGCTGGGATCATAGGTGTGAGCCTTCATGCCTGGTTCATCCATCTTGTTTTGAGGTAGGGTCTCTCACTAAACTTGGAGCTCACAACTGTGATGTCTCGTTTCTGTCGCCTTGACACAGTGGGGGTATTTGAGAGGAGGGAACAGGAACTGGAGAAAAATGCCTCTATCCTCTACCTACCGACGTGGCCTGTAAGGAAGCCTCTATGCATTTATGGGATTAAGAATGATGTGAGAGGGCTCCGCCCACTTGGGGGCGGTGCTACCCTTGGGCAGGTGGTCCCTGGGTGGTAAAAGAAAGCAGGCTTGAGTGCGCCCTGGAGAGCAATGGCCCAGGAGCAGCAAAAGGCCTCCGGAACAGCTCTTCCTCCAGGTTCTGGCCCCAGCCCTGCCTCCCTAGCCCCTGGTTCCTCAAGGGCAAACATCACTGGCTTCGCTGGTACACTCCAGGGGACTATGAGAACAGGGGAACCGTAGGCAGCTTCTTTCTGACGGGTTCTAATTCATCCCAGGTTTGTCCAGCCTTTGACTCAGAGCTGATTGGGGTCTCATCTTCTCCTGACTGCATTAGAGAAGCCCCTTAGGGGTCAGATGGATTCTAGTCCCTGGAATCAGTTAGAAGCGGAGAACACACACGTGATGGGGCAAGAGGCAGATAGATGCCTTTACTGGCTCATCAGACTGCGATGTGGGGACCGGACAGTGCCAACTACAGGGGGCCTTGTCCTCATGGAGTTGTGATTTCGCAGGATCTGTGATTGTAACCATCATGAAATACTTCTCAATATGTTTTTATGTTTTAAGAGTGGCGTATGTGGGGGGTGGGGGTTGGAGGGAAGGAGAAGTTAGTTGTGTGGGGGTAAGTGTGGGGGAGGGTGTGAGTGGGGCAGGTGGTGAGTATGAATGTGTGTAGTATGTGGTGTGTTCCTGTGGGGGGAGGTGTGCATGAGTATATATGTGTGTATAAATATGTGTGTTGTGGGGGGTACATGAATATATATAGTATACACACACGTGTGTGTTTGTTCAGGGGGTACATGAATATATGTGTGTGTGTGTGTGTGCGACGCGTGCGTGCGTGCGTGTGCATGTTTGGGGGTACATGCATATATGTGTATGTTCGGAGCTGGTACATAAACACATTTCAGAGGTGATAAAGCTGAGATGTGAGTCTCTAATAGTTGGTCTTTATCAAGCACTTCTCATAGGCCGATCATATTTTTACAAGAGGGTTCTTTTTAAAGATCATTATTTTTATTTTATTATATATATATGGTGTGTGTGTTATGCTTGCATGTGAGTCTGTGCACCTTGGCACATGCCTATGGCATCAGATCTCCTGGGACTGGCGTTAGATCCGCTGTGAGCCAGCATGTAGGAGTTGGGACGCTTAATTCCGGTCCTCTGGAAGAGCGACCAGTGCTCTTAACCATTGAGCCGTCCTCCAGCCCTGAGATCCTGTCTTAAAAATGAGAGGAAGCAGAGCTGGAAGGTGGCTCAGTCAGAAAGAACTTGCTGAGCCAGCGTGAAGGCCTGGCTCTGGTCCTCAGGACCCACATTAAAAACAAAACAGTCAAACAAAAAAATCTGGGCATGTAATCCCTGCAGGAAGACCTGATAGGGATCTTGGTCCCTGAGCGTACGCCTCTGACCCTCTACCTGCATCTGGCTAGAGCAGGGGTCCTACGTGTATGCCACTGTGCCTAGTTTTATGCTTTGTTGGGCAGGGACCAAGGCTCCAGGAATGCTTGCTAGGCAGCCACTTGCTCTACCACTGAGCTACCTCCCAGCCCAGCATAGATCTGTTGCCAGCCATGAAGAAATGGAATAGTGTCATCTTCTGGAAAATGGATGCAAATGGAAACCCAACAGTGACCAAAGCGAGTCATCCTCAGAAACACAAATGTCACCTGTGGCTCCTGGCTTTTATACAGATGCATAAAGTTGTATACATACTATGACATGAAGTAGAAGTTGCTGAGTGGTGGTGGCTCACACTTTTAGTCCCAACACTTGGGAGCAGAGGCAGGCAGATCTCTGTGAGTTCAAGGCTAGCCTGCTCTGCAGAGCTAGTTCCAGGACAAGGGCTCCAAAGCTACATGAAAATCCAAAAGAAAAAAAAAAAGACAGAAAGAAAAAACCCTAAATAAATTTTTAAAAGTTGACCATAGCCTGATTTGGCAACATCTACTTCTGCCACCTGAGTTCTGGGAATTTAAGATGTTCCACTACCATACCCCGCAAGTTTTTTTTTTTATTTGTTTGTTTATTTTGAGACAGGGTTTCTCTGTGGTAGCCCTAGCTGTCCTAGAACTTGATTTGTAGACCAGGCTGGTCTTGAACTCACAGAGATTCCACCTGCCTCTGCATCTTGAGTGCTGGGATTAGAAGGCATATGCCACCACACCTGACTTATTTTATTTTTTCTTATTTATATATTTGTGGTGTGTCTGTGTTCTCAGATAGGTGCCCATGGAGGCCAGAGGGGGGGTGTTGGCTTCCTGGAACTGGAGTTACAAGCAGTTGTGAGCAGCTTGACATCCGTGCTGGGAAGCAGACCCAGTCCTCAGGAAGAGTTGTAAGCATGACCTCTGAACTACTGAGCCGCCTCTCAATTCGGCTCCAACCAAACTGTGTTCTCACTATGACTCAATCGAACAGTAAAAACTGTTCATCTGGGAGTATGCATTTAAATCTCAGTCTCTCTCTCTCCTGTTTCCTCTTCTCAAGTAGGCATGTGGTGGCTTTGTTTAGAATGTGTAAAACCACAGAGAATTAGCTATTTGAGCTGAGTTGTGCATACATTTAGGACTTATTATTTAATTTTCTTTCCTGGTGAATGTTTTCAACTAACTGATTAAAAAAAAATAAAAAACTCCGTTCCAGCCACCTCAGCACGGCCTTTGGCTTCCACACGGCTGGAAAACAAACAGCTAAGCTTGCAAGCTCTTCTAGCACTCATTGGTCATCCCAGACATCTGGTTCCCCAAGAATGAATCACTTGGAGATAGACTACCTCGGAGCTAGGGAGATGGTACAGGGATTAAGAGCACTGGCTGCTCTTCCAGAGGACTTGGGTTCGTTCTCAACACCCACAAACGCAGCTCACCATCTATAACCCCAGCCTCCAGGCAAGCTGAAGTCCTTCTCCACACACACAAAATAAAAGGCGGTGGAGAGAAATAAGCAGGCAAGAAAACAGCCTTGGGCTGGGGAGGTCCAGGCAAATTTATGCAAATGTGAGGTCCCCGGTTTCAGAATCCTCAGCACTAACAAGGCGGGTGGGTGTGGCCTGTAATGCCATTGGGAGTGGGGGGGGAAGAGTCAACAGATTCTAAGGGCAGGCTGGCTCCACAGAATAATAAATGTTTGCGAGCTGGGGTTCAAAGCAGAGGCCTGCCCAGTAAATAAGATGGAGCTCTGATGTCAACCCTCTAGGCTGCGCCGGGCGCGCGCGCACACACACACACACACACACACAACACAGAGAGAGAGAGGAGAGAGAGACAGAGACAGAGAGAGAGAGAGGAGAGAAGGGAGAAGAAGAAGAAGAAGAAGAAGAAGAGAAGAAGAAGAAGAAGAGAGAAGAAACAAGAAGAAAAGGAAGAAGAAGAGAAGAAGAAGAAGAGAGGAACAGAAGAACAGAGAGAGACAGAAAGAAAGGAAAAAAGAAGAAGAAGAAGAAGAAGAAGAAGAAGAAGAAGAGAAGAAGAAGAAAAGAAAGAAGAGAGAAAGAGCTCTAAATTGGAGGTTGATGGGAACAGTGCAGTAACAAACAGCTCCCGATTTCATTGCTGCAGTGGTTGATCAGGCTGGCCTCTAAGTCACTGTAGTGACCTTGAGCTCCTGCTCCTCTGGCCTCTACTCCTCCCATGCTGACTGGGATTATACCTATGCTACCACACTGACATGAGAAGCATTTTCAAGCCCAAAAAAATTCAACCAGTGTTCAGCCTTATATGGGACAGATATACCGCCCCCTCTCCCAAGTCTCAGGGAACCTGGAGGAAGAGTGGAAAGATCATACAAGCCAGGAGTTGAGGAGAATGGAGGGGAAATGGTCTCTTGTGGCCATGCTAGAAACTTCTATACTCATGAACGCAATAGCTGTTGTGGCTGCTTACACAAGAGCAAGCCGAGGATGCTCCAGCCTGGAGGTTGGGGGGTGGGAGGACGTCACAGGAACTAAGGAGCTATGGCAATGTCAGTCAGGGGAGGGAGAATCAGTTTTCTTCAGGAGTGTGGCCCCTGGTAGGTTACCACGCTCCAGTGGCCCCAGACCTGTGTTCATATGGGCAGCACAAACTAGACTCCATGAATAATAATAATAAAAAAAGGCATGAAGTTGAGCTGGAAGATCAAATATGATCAAAATACATTGCACACATGTTTGAAATTCTCAAGAATAAATAAAAAATGCTACATTTTAAATTTTTTCAGCCAAAGGAGGTGGCACACACACCTATAATCCCAACCTCATGAGAGGCTGGGGCCAGGGATATTCATGAGTGTTGAGGCCAGCCTGGCCTACAAAACAAGACTCTCCCCCACTCCAAAAAGTCATAAGCTCCCAGATACAGTCCTTCAGTTCTGCCATTGCATGAGCTCGGGTCTCCTTGAAGCCTCCATTTCTATCCTCAGAGACACACAATGATGTCATCATGTTTTCTGAGAATGAGATGTTTGGCCCCTTTGAGTCTGCCTGATGTCAATAGCTCTTTAGAGGGATCTGGTAAGGAGCCAGAACCAACACAGGAGTGCACACTTGTCCCTGAACTCGGGAGACTAACTCATGAGACCAAGGCAGTCTCACCAGTCACAGATACAGATAAATAAACATGATTGTTTGATTTGTTATTCGTTTATTCAATAAATATGATTTATTCAGTTGTTTTCTTGTTTGGGGGTTTTTGTTTTTTGTTTTGTTTTTTTTTGTTTCTTGTTTGAGACGTGGTCTCATATTGATCAGACTGGCCTGGACTTACTAGTAGCTGAGGAATGTGGACCTTGAAACTCCTGATCCTCCTGCCTCTACTTCCTAAATGCTGGGGATTACAGGTGTGCACAATGATGCCCAGTTTATGCAGTGCTGGGAACAGAACCCACTACTTTGTGCATGCTAGACAAGCCCCCTACCAACTGAGCACATCCCCAGCTCCTCTACTTACGTTATGGGGAATTAAAAACTTCTGAGCTGGCAGTTATACATCCGTATCCCCGGAGTAGGATGTGTGAGGAATTCAACAGTGAGCAGCCAACCAGTAAAACAAGCGGCACTATGAATATAGAATAAGAGCGGGGAAAGCCATCTGGGTGGAATTCAAAGAGGGACACAAAACGAAAACCTCACTTAAATAATTCTGCTTTCCGCAAAGGTGCGGTGACATCCCATGAGAACCGCTGCTGGTTCAGCTGTTCCTCCGCCTTCAACATGTTTAACGACGTGCAGGCAGGGCTAGCAGCAGCATAATAAGAAAGAAGTTATGTGTGCTGTTGTGTTATATTCAACTTGACAGAAACTAGAGTCATCTGAGAAGAGGAAACCTCAGTTGAGAAAATGCCATCACCAGATTGGCCTGTGGGCAAGTCTCCGAGCATTTGCATGATTGATTGACATCGGTGGGGCCCCGCCCACTGTGGGTGGTGCCACCCCGGGGAAAGTGCACCTGAATGCTCTAAGCAATCAAGGTGAGCAAACCAGTAAGCTGCACTCCCATGGCCTCTGTTTCAGCTCCTGCCTCAGGGCTCCTGCCCTGAGTTCTCTCAGGAATGGAGTGTGACCTGAGAGTTGTAAGATCGAACAAACCCTTTCCTCTCCTTGTTTGCTCTTTTGCTCACGGTGTTTATCACAGCAATAGAGACCCTATCTAAGGGCTGGATAGATGGTTTGGAGGTTAAGAGTACTGTCTGCTCTTCCAGAGGTCTGAGTTCAATTCCCAGCATCCACATGGTATCTCACAAACATAGAGAATGAGACCTGGTCCCCTCTCTGGCACACAGGCGTACATTCAGGCAGAACACTATATAGATAATAAACAAATAAATCTTTTTTAAAAAAGAAAAGAAAGAAAGCGTAACTAATGCAGTCAGGAAGGGGGAGGGCGAAAGTGAGGCGGGTGGAGTCCTCTTCCTTTAAGGACCTTCCTTTCTGTTTGGTTGTGTTGGTTCGACTTGGCCTGCAACATGTCAAAGCCATCCCCCTGCCTCTGGGGTGCTGGTTTAGAGGTGTGCCACAATCTTCATAAAAGTCCCTTTCACTCAACTTTAGAACCTAAGATTTCCAGTTTCAGGTGAAGGAGAATATTTCTTTATCACTCTTATCTATCTCTGAATGTGTTTACATGAGTTTGTATGCACACGTGTGTGTGCAGAAACCCCTAGAGGCCAGAAGGGGGCATCAGATCAGCTGAGCTGGAGTCACAGGTGTTTGGGAGCCACCATGTGGGCACTGGGAACAAAACCTAGGTTCCCTGTGGAGCAATCGCTGCTCAACCACTGAGCAGTTTCTCACTCAGCCCTGGCCTGGGCTTTCTATAACAAGTGCCGTCATTCTGTACGCTGATGCCCTTACAGAAGTTCTGAAAGGACCACGTTCAGCAGCAAGCAGCTACTAAGGACATCTGTTACTCTGGAGAGAACCACAACATTAAATCCCAAACATGTATTATCCAGGCACGGTGGTGCACACCAGTAATCCCAGCATAGGGGAGGCTGAGGCAGAAGGATAATGAGCTGGAGGCTCACATAATGAGATTCTATTTCCCAAAACCAACCGAACAAACAAACTAGAGAGACAAACAGAGTCACATGCGTAGAAATGAAGTTCTGTGGGGGCTTTTGTTTGTTTGGTTTTGCTTTGGGGAAAGACTCTCACTACTTAACTCTGGCTGTCCTGGCACTTGCTTTGAGGACCTCTGCTCCCAAGAACTTAGATTCAAGACTTTCGCCATCACATCTAACAAGTTCTGCTATTTAATAATAGCTATTTGACAGCCTTTCAAGGGGATGGGGACTTGAGGTGAGGGACGGGAGTCAGGAGTCAATATAGGGACTGGAGAGGGCTCAGCTGTTAAGAGCCCTTGCTGCCCTTGCAGAGGACCCAGCCTCAGAATCCAGTACCCACATGATAGTATACAAGGACCTACAACTTCAACTCCAGGGGCTCTAACACCTTCTGAATCCTGAAGGCACTGTACTCAAGAACACAGCCATATGCATAGATACATATTTAAACATAATTAAAATTTCTGTAATTAAAAAAGAATCAAGAAAAACTTTTATCCTTGAAGTATATGGATGTACTCACTAGGCAAACAGAATTCATTTGTTGGGTATGTAATTAATTAAAATTTGCTTTTCTGGCTCACCAGGTAAAGGCACTTGATACCCAGTGATGCAAGCCTGGCAACATGTGTTTGCATCTATGTAAAGATGGAAGAAGAGACCCAGCTCCACAAAACTGTTCTTTGACCTCCACATGTGTGCCATGACACTGACCCCCAATGAATCATAATAATAAACATAGTTTAATATTTGTTTTAATTTTGCTTTTTAATTGTAGACAAGCTGGGTGTGGTGGCATACACTTCTAATCTCAGCGCTTGGGAGGCAGAAGGAGGTCAATCTCTGGGAGTTCCAGACCAGCCTGGTCTACATAGTGAGGCTCTGTGTCAAAATAAAATAAAATAAATGTATGAGATAATCAAATTTAAAAAATAAAATCACCAGTAGCCAGTAAAAATTTCAACCAAGTCGGGCATGGTAAAGCATGCCTTTAATCCTAGCCCTCGGGAGGCAGAGGCAGGTGGATCTCTATGAGCTTGAGGCCAGCCTGGTCTACAGAGCGAGTTCCAGGACAGTCAGGGCTAAGTAGTGATGCCCTGTTTCAAATCAAAACAAAACAAACAAACAAAAAGACAGCAACATTGTGCTTTGGGGGTTGGGGAGACAGCTCTGCAGTTAAGAGCACTTGTTGCTCTGGCAGAGAACCAGGGTTCAGTTCCCAGCACCCACATGGCAGCTCACAGCTGTCTGAAATTCCAGTTCTAGGGAAAACGTCAATGCACTGAAAAAGATGGATAGATTATACCAAAGAAATTCATTTAAAAATTCATTTATTTAAAAAAAATTCAACCAAGCACTTAGTTTGATATTAACATTACTACATTTATATTTATTGTATAGTAACATGGTGAGCCCAGACGTTTTTCCTTGTGTGAGTCCTTAACAGTTGAGCATCAGAATGTAAGCATGTGGCCATTTTTATCTTTAGCGTATATTAGAAGCCCTACTCATTCATGACTCCTCCACCCTCCCCCGCCCTCTCCAAAAAATTAACAAAACTAAGTCCTGGGTTTTGACCAGTGGGGAAAGTTCCAGAGAAGACGAGCCAACAAGGCTGCTTAGTGCTGGTAACGGCTGTTGCATCCTGGACTCCAGGCACTGCTGGTTTGACAATTTCCTAACAGAGGTCTTATGGGATCAACAATGATTTCTGTCCAAGAAAAGAAAACTCCCCATTTCCCATCCGAACAAGGGGTGTCAGGCCTTGGATGACTGTGACTGGCAGAGGGTCACGGTGCGTCTGGAGGGATAAGAGGAGATAAAATGTATCAAAGGGGTCTTGAGACGTGGATGCTATGCAGGCCTGGCTCCCAGAACATCCCTGTCCTGACTGACAGGGGATTAGGTCCCCCCCAGGAGGGCAGTAAACAATGAACGAGAGGGGCTTGGAGGCCCAGGACCTGGAGGCCAGCCTAGACCACAAGGAGGCTTTGGGTGCTACAATGGGCCAGGCCCGTCCCAGCCTTCCCAACAGGCAGCCCACAACTATTTCATGGGGCCCCTGGCTTTTCTCTTGGATAAACACGGTTGGAAAATAGGTGGGAATTTTGTTTGTTTGTTTATGTTTCACAGTGGAAGGCCAGGGAAACTGAAGACTAGGAATTTCACAGTCTACCACCTGTGTCAACCCTATGGAGAGTTCTCGCACCTCAGATAACTAAACACAGTGAGTGACCTTCTTCGGACTTGATCCCATTAAATCCAGGGCAAGCAGACATCCTAGGCTGATGTTGCTGTTTATTTTAGTGTGTGTACCAGACTGTAGGATGCATGGTGCAAGGCGTGGGTATCTCAGGCCTTGAAAGTCGAAGGCAGGAGGATTGCAACAAGTTCAAGACCAGCCTGCTCTGCAGAGAAGGGCTACATACACAGTGTGGAACCTGGTTTCAACTAGCCTGAAATGAGATGATCTCACTGCATTGAGGTGGCTCCCCAGGACCACATGAAGGTGGCAGGCTAGCATGGGTAGCACAGAGCTGTCCTCTGACCTCCACGCTTAGCCCAGGCACACACGTGCACCTGTGCAGAGGCAAATGCACGCACACTACTACTGATAAATAAAAGAAAATAATCTTCTAAGGAAAGGGCACAGACAGCAGCTAAAGCAACAAGTAATGCAAAATCTTAAGAAATACTGAATCTGGAGCCAGGGGTGGTGGTGGCACACTCCTTTAATCCCAGTACTCGGAGGCAGAGGCAGGCAGATCTCTGTGAGTTTGAGGCCAGCCTGGTCTACAAAGTGAGTTCCAGGACATCTAAAGCTATACAGAGAAACCCTGTCTTGGGCGGTAGGGGTGGGGAGAAGAAAAGAAAAGAATGATTTGAGGGTATTTGAATATTTTCATCAAAACAGTGATATTGTGTCTAAAATGTACAAGGCCTTGGGATGAGGTGGGGCAGAATGGGTTTATAGTATTAATTCTTTATCCATCTCAAGTTTGTTCATCCCAAGGGACCCAAAACTCACTCAGTAACTGTCCACTGATCCTGTTCTTATCTCAAATTTTGACATCTTATTGCTTATGATTTCTTTTATGTGCTGAGTTTCTTGGATATGATCTCAGTCTGTCACTGAGGACTCATGGAAACATCACTCCCATTTCCTAAAAGAGATCACACACACATGCCCATGCACATACACGTACAAGCGCCATACACACACACACACACACACACACGCCACTGTGGACCTATGGCCTGGCATGGCCGTTGTGGGAACGATTCACAATGAATCCATAACTAACTATGGAAGTATTTGGACATCAGATCTACACATACACACAGACACACATACACACAGACACACACACACAGACACACACACACGCATATGCCATATGTGGTAGTATACATCTTTTATCCCACTCAGGATGTTGAGACAAGTGGGTCTCCGCAAGTTCCAGGCCAGCCAGGGCTACATAGTGAGACTCTGTCTCAAGGGGACGTGAAGAGGGAGGGAGGGAGGGAGGGAGGGAGGGAGGGAGGGAGGGAGGGAGGGAGGGAAAGAGAGGATAAATATGATCAAAATACATAATATTCATACATATGTATGTATAATAATGAAGCCCGTGGTTATATAAAGCTAATACATGGCAGTAAAATCCACAAAAGAGGAGCTAAGTTGGTGTGTCACTGCCCTGTCCTCTGCAGTAGAGCACTGCTTGGTGGGACCATGGAGTGTGCTCAGTTTTCCATATGGGCCAGCAAAAGTTTTGTGTCAGCTCCATGAGGCCACTGCACACAATGGCCAGCGTGAGCCCTGTGTATCCGTGGAGAGCCCCTTGAACTCGGCTGGCAGGAACAAAGGGCCTCCGGGATGCATCCAAGTCGCAGCTGTTCAGTCATCTCAAGGGTCAGAATGCCAATTAGATAGTGAACATGGCAGGGGGAGGGTGGGGCTCCCCGAACAGACGCAGGATGAATGTGCGCGGCCCCTGAGCCCGGCTTAGGTCCTGCTGTTCTTTTATACGATGATTTGTGACAAATTTGTTTTGGTGCTGAAGCACCGTCCCCCTGGGCATCAGAGTGATCAGAGAGCGCCCAAAGATATTCTCTCTCTCTCTCTCTCCTCTCTCTCTCTCGTCTCTCTCTCTCTCTGTCTGGTCTCTCTCTCTGTCTCTCTCTCTCTCTTTCTCTCTCTCTCTCTCTCTCTCTCTCGCTTTTAATATTCTTTCCGTAATCAAAACTGATATAGATCTCTTCCCCTCAAAAAGGATTTGAAACAAGTTACTTAGTATCTACAGGAGGCTGATCAAACAAGCAGCCAAATGTGTAATGTGTAAAGAAATTAAAAGGGGGGGATCTTACACTTTTTTAAATGGATGGAAATCTGAATGAATACACAAGCTATCAAGTTTAACATACCCTTTACAAAAGAAAGGTATATCATTTGGTTGAGCCAAGCAGAAATATTGCCCCCAAATTTCCATTTTATAAGATAAGGGTGTAAGTGTCAATCTCCGAAGCCTACTAATCAGGGTGTGTGTGTGTGTGTGTGTGTGTGTGTCTGTGTGAGTGTCTGTGTGTGTATATGTCTGTGTATGTGTGTGTGTCTGTGTGTGTGTAGAGCTGATGTCCAAATACTTCCATAGTTAATTATGGATTCATCGTGGGTCATTCCCACAACAGCCATGCCCAGCCATAGGCCCACAATGGCATTCTGTTTTCACAATTTCATTTGGCTCCTGAAATACAATTTTTCCCCTCTTGAAATCATCTGTAGTAAAGTTCCATGGCAGGAGTCCCCTCTCCTAAGCCTCCAGCCTCTCATCCTAGAATGCTAAGGCTACACCCTCGGAAAGGAAATTAAGGCTGCAGAGACTTAAATCAACCATTGCTGGGACCGGTTATTTAGTTCTCGCTGACCCTCGGAGGTCAGGCCTGACTATTTATGCTATCTGCTAATGCTTCGCTATTTTTCACCGCTTTGCCTGTTAACAATTCAGACCCATGGCCCTTCCAGCCTTCAGGGTCCTTGTATTAAATAAGCACTAATTACTCCCGGAAACATCCGCTCCTGTTTTAAAATGGCATTAGGATAAAAGCCAGGGTCTTGCTTCGCGGATGAAAGCACTAGGAAAGGGGTTTGGCTAAAGAGAGCCCAGCCCGAGCCAAGGTGAGAAGTAACCCGTTTGACTCTTAACTGGTAACTCACAAACTGCTTAACTAGTACTCCTAAGAAATAGCAGCGAAGGGAAGCCAGCCAGTGCTGCCTGTAATTACAGCATTAAAGGGTACTCCACATTCTCTTATACTTGCTCTGAAATTTTATAATTGCTGTTGTTGTTTGCTGGGTTGGAGGTTTGTTTATAGTATTTGTTGTCATTTGGTTGGTTGGTTTTTTGAGACAGAGGTCTTCTGTGTATCTCTGACTGTCTTGGAACTTGTTCTGTATACCAGGCTGGTCTCAAGATCCGCCTGCCTCTGCCTCCCAAGAGCTGGATTTATTTGTTTGTTTGTTTGTTTAATGTACATTTGAGACAGGGGTCCTCTGTGTATCTCTGACTGTCCTGGAACTTGTTCTGTAGACCAGGCTGGTCTCAAGATCCACCTGCCTCTGCCTCCCAAGAGCTGGGATTAATTTTTTATTTATTTATTTATTTAATGTACATTGGTGTTTTGCCATGGGTGCCAGATCCTCTGGAACTGGAGTTACAGACAGTTGTGAGCTGCCATGTGGATGCTGGGAATTGAACCTGGGTCCTCTGGAAGAGTAGTCAGTGTTCTTAACCACGGAGCTGTCTCTCCAGGCTCTTAAGTTTTGTTTTTGAATCAGGGTCTCAACTGTGTAGCCCTGGGTAGTCTGGAACACCTAGAGATCCTCCTGCCTCTGCCTCTTAATCGCCAAGACTAAAGTGTAAAACCACAGCCAGACTGTGTGAGTTTTTGGTTGTTTTGGTGTGGGTTGTCTTTTTTTATTGTCATTGTTTGTTTGTTTTGTTTTGTTTTTTTTGCCTGTTTGTTATCTTGACAGGGTCTCATTCTGTAGCCCTGGATGTCCTGGAACTCACTAGATAGACTAAACTTTGTATTTATGATGATTCTCCTGCCTCTGCCTCTTGAGTACTGGGATTATAGGTATGCACCTCCCCTCCTGGCTTAGAAAGGGTGTGATGTGTGTGTGTGTGTGTATGTGTGTGTGTGTGTGTGTGTGTGTGAGAGAGAGAGAGAGAGAGAGAGAAGAGAGAGAGAGAGACTTGTACCCAGTCCCTCACACCACATGCTAAGGAAGAGTTTCACTGCCCAGCTAATGTCTTCAGTTTTATTAAAGATAGTAAAACCAAGAATATGAGATGAAAATCTCCTCCCTCCTCCTCTGCACAGACCACAAACATGAATGTCAATTATGCATCAGATTCTGAGTCCAGTGCTGAGATGAGCAAGTGAAGCAGGCAGCAGAATCTCTGAAAGCTGAACTTTGGGTCGTCAGTTCTGCAAATGCTTCATCTGAGCTGGCAAGATGGCTCGGTGGGTGGAGGCGCCTGCTGCCAAGCCTGATGACCTGAGTTTGGTCCCTGGGACCCACATGGAAACAGAGAAGCGACTCCCAGAAATTGTTCTCTGAATTCTACACAGAAATGAGTGCATGTAAACACACACACACACACACACACACACATGCACACTCGCATGCACACACACATGCACACTCACACACACATACAAACGCAATCAAACTTAAAAGAGAAAAGCTACATTTGTTAGAGAACAAACACAGGACAAGGTTGCTCACGTTTTGTTAGGGAAGAGATAAACACAGAGGGATTTCTCTCCGAGTGGATTTGAGACGTGGAAAAGAACCTGGGTGGCAGTGGAGTACAGCCTGCTTGGTGCGGTCCTGGCCTAGTGGGCACAAGTGCCTGGGTTTGATCTCTGGTACCACACAAAACCAGGCGTGGTAGTTTGGGTCTGCAGTCCCACTATTTGAGAGGTGAAGGGCAAGGCCATCCTCAGCTACATAGAAAATTCAAGGCCAGCCTGGGCTACATGAGACCCTGCCTCAATCAAACAGACCAGCTCACTTTTAACTTGTTATGCTCTTTTATTCCTTCTTGATTTCACTTAGACTCTTCTAGACCCCAGCTTGCATTGTTTGGGCAAAACTGAACTTATTTCCATTCCATCTTGTCAGTGTGAATTGGGAGAATTGGAAAAGATAAAGACTTAAATATTACATATCTTTCCAGGTGTATATGGTATAGTTTTAATAATTTTCATTGAGACACATTTTCCAAGATTTATTTTTATTTTGTTTTGTATATGTCTCTGCGTGTGTATGTCACATGTACAGGATCCCCGAAGCTAGCATTACCTAGGGTGGTGAGCCACCACACAGGTTCTGGGAACCAAGTCTGGGTCCTCTGCAAGAGCAGCAAGTGCTTTTAACTGCAGAACCATCTCTCCAGCCTGTTTGTTTTGAGACAAAGTCTCATGTAGCCCAGGCTGGCCTCAAACTCACTGTGTAGCCAAGGATGACCCTGAACTCCTGATCCTCCTGCTCTTAGCTCCCAGGATCTGGGATTACCGCAAGTGCTGCCACGCCTGGCTTGTAAATTCAAGTGCTATGGCTCTTTGGTTTTTGTTACTGCTTGACCATATTTGCTGCATATTCCTGGCTGCCCTCAAATTCACAGCAGTCCTCCTGCCTTGGCCCCCTAAGTGCTGGGATTATAGGCATGTGTCATCACACCCTTATTTTGCCTTTTGTTAAAATGGTAGAGCTGGGGCTGGAGAGGTGGTGGCCCAGCAGGTAAGAGCGCTGGCTGCTCCTCCAGAGGACCCAGGTTCGCAGGCCGGCACCAACAGCCGCTCACAATCACCTGTGACTTCTGTTCCACAGGATTTGATTCCAACTCCTGTCCTCTACTGACACCAAGCACACATGGTGCACAGACATACGTGCAGGCAAACCACCCATACACATATGAGGAGGGGTGGGACAGGATTTCTCTGTGCAGCCCTGGCTGGCCTGGAACTCAGAGATCCGCCTGCCTCTGCCTTCCAAGTGCTGGGATTAAATGCATGCACCACCACTGTCTGGTGCTGGTTGCTTTTCGAGACAAGGTTCCCCCATGTATCCCAGCTTACAATTCTCCTGCCTCCACTTCTCAAGGACTGGCGAAACACACAGCACCACCATACCTGGCTTCCTGAACTTTCTATGAGGACAAAAGGAGCTTGTATCACGCTGAGGACAGCACAGGACAATGAAAACACTGGGTACAGGACAATTACCACCACTGCTGTCTCTCAGTGTCACCTAATGTCTGGGACTTCTTCACAGTCACCTGCTGGTGTGCCAGCTGTTCTCTAGGCCAAACCGTTGCCATCTTCAGGAGTTTGGCTTGACGTACTTCCAAAATATCATCACAATGGAGCCTGTCAATTGTTGAACGCTCATGGAGGAGAGGGAAGAAACGGACCCTCCCCTGTATATCCAGCCACCACTCCAACCAGTAACACAATTCTGCTCTAACTGTACCGTGGCCTTGTGGGAGGGGCTAGAGGAGGCAGGTGGTGGAAAACAGGGGAGGAGGTTCTATCTGTGCAGCCCCGGGAAAGCCATCATCCCTGCTGGTCCAGACCTCCTGTTGTGGCTGCTTAAGTTACCCAGGCTTCTGCCCGTTACCCCCTCACCCACGTTCTGTTACAAGTCCCATAAACTCATGGTTCCGCTGGGCAAACTTTAGTGGAATCATATCCAGGTCTGTTGCTGGCACTACAGGAGGATGGCAGAAGTTGCTTATGTCAGTGGGGAAGGAATTTTAGCAACACCGTCGTCGGTCCTTCCCAAGCAGCCAACCAGGAGCCGGGCACCAGACTCTGTACCCGAGAGGGGTGCACGAAAGGGGAGGCAGGACTAGAGCCATTGCGACCCATTGCTGAGCTCTGAATGACAATAGTGGGTGAGTTAAATGTTTCCTGACCCCTGAATTAGGGCAGAAAGGGGAGAGTGACTCCCACTGAACATGAACTCCATAACCTAGATGTTTGTCCTCCCAGGGCCTTCCAAATGAAGTGAGAGTCCTCTCTGTATGCTGTAAATATATTGTTTATAAATGTTTTTTTTTTCATTTAAGGGAGATATGATATGGATATGAAAACTTTGCATTAGTATGGATCTTGGACTATTGATGCATATTTAAGGTTGATTTTGTTACATGGCGTATATTTATTTCTGCTCTTGTTTAAGGTATTATGTTTGTGAAGTTCATTTAAAAATGAAATGTATAATTAAGAAATACAGATTCATAGATAGTCATCTATCTATAATAGTCAAACTGTAGTCATGTTAGTTAGGTTTTCTAGATATATAGAGAATTATTTCAGTTAGCTAGATAATCTTCAACACTTCAAGGTTGGAATATGGAATATGGCATTTAAAATGTTTGAAGAACTTAGACTTTTCTCGACAGTGAGACATGTCTGCTTCTGCCAGCACCAATTACTTTAGAGAAGTTGATGGGCATTGAAGAAACTTGTTATGGAATTTTGCCTTCAATGTGACAAGGCTAGCCATTTGGGTAAGAAACTGCTCTTGCCTGGACTGCTTAATGGTATGCTGTATTAACTGGACTTGCAGGACCCAGAGAAAAATGATTGCTGAACTTGCCTAAAGGTGAGACGGTCCTTCAGGGTTCCTGCTTCACACAAGAAACTGCCAGACATTCTGCAGGACGCAGAAGAAAGTGATGGACAAACTGCCAAGATACGCGAAAGAGCCTTTCAAGTGAACTGCTTCATGGGGAAGTCTGCTGGATACCATGGGCCTGCAGGCTGGAGATGGGTGCCCCGACGTTACAGAAGAACTTTGGCTGACTGTCCAGGCAGCCAGATGGCTCTGTCAATTCTGAAGTTTTAGAAGTTGCTTACAATGCACTTCCTGTTAACTTTGGTAATAATATATCCTTCTGGGGTCTTTGAAGAGTTAAAGACAGATAGTTATAGTTTTTTCTTAGTTATGATTAGATTAAACTCCTAATCTAATCATATGAAACTTTAGACTCACAAAGATAAAATAGATGATAGTATTTTTTTAATTTTGCCAGATACAAGTAGATTAAATATTATAACTGTAATTATTGGTTGAACCTTTTTTGTTATATGTAACTTTACTATGTTAAAGTTAAAACCTTCCTTTTTATTTAAACAGAAAAGAGGAGATGACATGGGATTCCCCTCTGTATGCTGTGAATATGCTTTATTACCATTGATTATTAAAGAAGCTGATTTGGACAGTGGCTTAGCACAGTAAAGCTAGGCAGGAAATAGAGAGAGAGTAGGCAAAGTCAGGGAGACACATGTAGCTGCCAAAGGAGAAGGATCCGGAACCTTTACGATAAGTCACAGCCTCAGGAGTTTATTAATTATAATTTTATAATTAATATATTGAACATTAGAATATATAATATTAATATGTAAGAACACTGGAATGTTTTAATAATGCTTATAATCACAGATTAATTGAAATGAGTTAATTTAAAATGTAAGAGTTAGTTAATAAGAAGCCTGAGCTAATAGGCCAAACAGTATTCAAATAATACAGCTTCTGTGTGATTATTTGGATCTGAGCAGTCGGGAAATGAAAGACCAGTCTCCATTTACATCCAAACACCAGGTATGCACAGCAGTAGGTCCATGATCACAAGTCCACACACACACACCCCACACATACACTCATACAAATACACACACCACACATACACACATATTCTACATGCATACCACAATACATCACATACCATACACAATATACAATACACATACACCACAGATTATACCACACACACACACTCATACACCACACACAAATTTATATACCACATACACACTCATATACTACATACACACCATGCACATATATCACAGACATACTCATATGTAGGAGGGTCTTCTGTCTATGTGTTACTTTTATTGGTTAAATAAAGAGACTGCCTTGGCCTTTTAATAGGGCAGAAAATTAGGTGGGCAGAGTAGACAGAACAGAATGCTGGGAGGAAGAAGGCAGCGTGGCAGACGCCATGGCTCTCCTCTCTGAGACAGACGCTGGTTAGACTCATGCCGGTAAGCCACATTCAAGTGGCAATACAGATTATTAGAAATGGGTTAGATCAATATGTGAGAGTTAGCCAATAAGGGGCTGGAGATAAAGGGCCAGGCAGCAATTTAATTAATACAGATCTCTGTGTGATTATTTTGGGCATAAACTAGCCGGGATCCAGGTAGGAACGCAGCCTGCCATTCCTTCTTACTATACTCATACACCACACATATACCACATACATATACACCACACACATATGCACACCATACACAAATACATGCCACACACACTCATATACCACACAATACACTACAAACACCACACACACACACTACACACAAACACACACCATACAGATACACTCATACACCACACATAAACCACACACATACACATATCACACACAAACACACAACACACACAACACACACACACTTTGCCCTGAACAAATCACATTCCTCTGTGTGGCCTGTTCATCCCATCTGGCCCACATTTGGCCTTGGTGGAAATTAGACACCACGTCACCGTAGCTTGGATTTTGAATCTCCTTTTGTTTACTTAAGTTTTTCCTTTCCATGTATGTGGCTTTTTACCTTTTTCTTAACTTTTAATTGTCCTCATCAATGCTTTCCATACAGAAAGACGCATAGATCTTTTCTTTGGGTTTCTGGACATTCTATACAAATATTTCTATATGCTTCTATATCATTTATAATTGTATTTCATATATTTTGTTATATGTATACAGTATTTATATCAGCTAAAATGGTATTTTGTTGTATATACATGTTTATATTATGCATATGTATATGATTACATAAATATAACTATATATTTCAGCATGTATATTAAGAGTCAAAAGTCTATATCAACTATGGACTGTTTGCTTTATTTGAAACAAGGTTTGCCTATGTGGTTCAGGCTGAGCTCACTCACAATCCCTCCCTCTGCCTCAGCCTCCCAAGTGTTAGAATAGCATATGTCACTATGCCTGGTCACCAGGTAAAACTGGTTCCCAATAGGACATACAACAATGTCTGGAGACATTTGCCCCATCACAGGCAGGGATGATGCAATTAACTTCACAAGGCTTCAGATTTCCCTCTCCTCTCAGACGAGGCACACCACAAAGACTTACAAGACCCCAGATGTCAAGAAGAGGCTATGGTTCAGTCCTTAGCGCACAGACCTGGCGTAGATGACTCTGTGGTCTCCACCCCCTGCGACATCAGCACTCCCGAAGTGGAAACAGGACCAGAAGTTAGTTCAGAAGTTCAAGGCCATCCTCAGCTACAACAGTGAGTTTGAGGCCAGCCTGGGTGACTTGTGTCCATAATGAAAGAAAGAAAGGCAATATAGCTACTAATAATTCAAAGTCTTGCTTGTATTCCACGTAGCATCTTTAAAGAGTCCCTTCTTAGCTAGGCAGTGGTGGTGCGTGCTTTTAATCCCAACATCGGACAGCTGCGGCAGGTGGACCTCTGTGAGGCCAGCCCAATCTACAGAGCAAGTTCCAGGACAGCCAGGGCTACACAGAGAAACCCTGTCTTGAAGAACAAAAACAAAACAAAGGGAATACACACAGCTACTGAATCTCATGCTTGCTGAATGCCAAAGTTCATACCCACCTTTCCATCCTTCTGTCTTACCCTATGACTTCTCAGAGCAGCTTCTGGGCCCACTGCCATTGGCTTCTTCCTGCCTATTGGGCCCTTGGGTGAGTACAGAACTCTGTGAGCTCTTGCAAGATGGGTGGTTTGATATGTTAAGTGAACACTTTTTCACTTTTCCTTTATATACATATGCATGTATTAATGAATATGTGTGTATGTACATATATATATGTATATATTATGTACGGCAGGGAGTGGGGGGTGGCTGCCACAGCCCACATGTGCAGGTCAAAGAGCATCTCGTGAGAGTTGTTTCTCTCCTCCCGTTCTCCTGTGAGTCCTGGAGAACCAACTCAGGTGGTTGGGCTGGGAGGCAGGTGCCTTTACCTGCCAAGCCATCTTGCCAGCCCCAGGGACAGACTTCTTTAGGGCCTGTGTCTTAGCTACTGTCCTGTGACTGTGATAAAACACATGACCAAGGGAACTATAGCCAAAAGGGGTTATTTGGGCTCATGGTTCCAGAGGGGTAAGAATGCACAATGGAGCCAGGTGGAGTGGTGCACACCTTTAATCCCAACACTTGAGAGGTGGAGACGGGTGGATCTTCTGTGAGTTCGAGGCCATATTGGTCTATATAGTAAGTGCTCAGACAGCAAAAGCTACATGGGAGACACTGTCTCTGGGAGAGAAAAAACATACATGATGGCAGAGCTGAGGTACAGACAGTAGGCATGGCAGCCGGGGCTGGAAGCCGAGAGAGCGGACTCCAAATGATTCGAGTATCTATTGTTTTTTTAAAAAAAAAAAAATAATAATTTTTTTATTTTTAGTTTATGTGTATGGGTGTTTTGCCTACACATATGTCCGTGTCCCTGGAATAGGAACCAGAAAAGGATGTAAGATATGCTGGAATTGAACTCAAGTCCTCTGGAAAAGCAGCAAGCCTTTCAGCTTCATCCCTCCAGTCTCCCCTCCCCTTCTTATGTCTTGCTGCCTCGACAGATTGCATCATCCGGAGGCCGTGAGATTAGTAAAATGTCAGAAGTGACTGGGACTGTGGCTCAGAGGGTAGAGGGGTAGAGTGCACCCCTAACATGCACAAGGACCCAGGTTCAATCCCCAGCACTGCATAAAGCAGAGTGAAGGCAGGAAAATCAGGAGTTCAAGGTCATCTTCTGTTACACAGTGACTTACACAGTGACTTAGAAGCCAGCAAGGGCCACGTGAGATCCTCTCAAGGACGGGGTGTGGGACTGTGCAGTGCTAAGCTCCAGGAAAGAGGCTGGCATCCAAAATGGGCCACTGCAGCCGGAGACCACCTACCTAGCTTTTAATCAAATGAAAACAAACTTTGACCCTGTGGGAAGCACTAGGGTGGGGGTAGGTTCTGGGTCCCTCTCAGCTGGATGTATATAATAAGCATTCCTAGCCAGGAATAAAAATTAAGCTAGGCTTCCGTTTAATTTCCGTGCACAATTGACTAGCGTGTCCCAAACCTCACCCAACATCGCAGCTTCCCGCTGCTGGGGTGTGCCGCCAAGCCACCAATGGCTCCCGTTTCTGGAATCTTCAGTCTGTAGACTTCCTTATGACTTTAAACAAGGAAATATTTTTTTCTTGTGACTTACTGCTCACTGGATTGTCAGTAAGAGCTTAAAAAACACCACCTAGAGTTTATCTGTCTTCTCTGGGGAATGATTTAAAATCCAATCACGGGGTGGGGCTGGGAACTGAGTCTTGCCCTCGTTAGTTTCTGCACATCCATAAGGAACAGCCAGCCTCTGGGGGGGGGGGGGGGGGAAGTAAACACTGTTTGCTTGGTTTCCTTGCTGGTGATGTAATTTACATAGCGGCAAAATTACAGCCTAGACATCTAAGTAGCAATTAAAAATGTTGGAGAACAAAACAAACTTTGCTCTTCATTGAACACTAGCAGGAGTGGAAATGGTGGGCAACTGCTTACAAGTTCCCGTGCGTGCGCAATCTCGTTTGCCTGGAGGGGAAAAAAAAATCCTTCACAATCTCTAACCTTAAAATGGAATTAGAGAAGTCACACACAGTAAATTCAATTCCAAAAGTCTCAAAGCAGGGAAACAGATACGGAAGGATTCCGAAGCTCACAGAAAGAAGTAGATAGAAATTTAGGGGGTGGAGGGAGTGTCTCAAAACTCCCTGTGTCACCGTGGCTGTCCTGGTAGATCAAACTGGCCTCAAACTCACAGAAATTCACCTGCCCCTGCGTCCTGAGATTAAAGGTGTGCATCACCACCGCCTGGCCGATAGAAATTTTCTAAGTATGACAGATATGATGTTCCAACAAGGCCCAAATTTAACCAGGAAGTTCCAATTGGTCCTGGAAGAAAAGCCTGGGTTCCTAGTGAGCGCAATAATTTTTATCCCATCTCTTTGATTCCAGAGCCTTTGCTGTTTCCTTCTTTCTTTCTTTCTTTCTTTCTTTCTTTCTTTCTTTTCTACTCTTTTTAAGTTTCCTTTAAATTTTTCTCTTTTTTTGATTTTTTTAAAAATATTTATTTATTATGTATACAATATTCTGTCTGTGTGTATGCCTGCAGACCAGAAGAGGGCACCAGACCCCATTACAGATGGTTGCGAGCCACCATGTGGTTGCTGGGAATTGAACTCAGGACCTTTGGAAGAGGAGGCAATGCTCTTAACCTCTGAGCCATCTCTCCAGCCCCCTCCTTTAAATTTTCCTATTTTATTGTTTGTATGTTTGTGAATGGAGTGTGAGCATGCGTGTGTCACAACGTGTGTGGAGGTCAGAGGACAGCTTGCAGGAAGGAGTTCCTTCTCTCACCTTTTGGGTCCCGGGGATCAAATTCAGGTGGTTTGACATCAAGCACCCCATCTTAACCCACTGAGCCAGCTCACAAGGCCTCCAATCGTGTCTCCTACAGACACACACAACACAACACACACACACACACACACATAAATTTGATGGAGGAGAGTTATCTGTCTATGTTTCTTTCATTGGTTAATTAATAAAGAAAACTGCCTTGGCCCTTTAAGAACAGAGAGTTAGGTAGGTGGAGTAGACAGAACAGAATTGTGGGAACAAGGAAGGAGAGTTGGGGAGACGCTTCAGGGAGTCGCGTGGTGAGTCTCCATGCTGCTGCTCTCCGAGATGGACGCAGGTTAAGATCTCTCCTGGTAAGCCACAACTCGTGGTGCTACCCAGATTACTAAATATGGGTTAAAGGAAGATGTGAGAATTAACTAATAAGAGGCTGAAACTATGGGCCAGGCAGTGTTTTAAAAGAATACAGTTTCCGTGTAATTATTTTGGGTAAAGCTAGCCGGCGGCGGGTGGCAGCCCGCCGCTTCTCACTACATAAATTCTTACATTATTTGACTCAGCTGGGTGTGAAAGTCTTGTTTTATTTGCTTGGTGACAAGCCTGCTCACATGGAAAGAAGCCATGATTTTGCCTGCATCAATTACTCAGACATTACCCCCAACTTAATAGTAGAATGTACTTACATTATCATAACTAAGAGACCATAGGAGCCGGGTAGTAGTGGTAGTACTCAGGAGATAGAGCCAGGTGGATCTCTGTGAGTTTGAGGCCAGCCTGGTCTACAGAGTGAGTTACAGAGCAGCCAGGGCTACACAGAGAAACCCTGTCTGGAAAGACGATAAAGAAAGAGGAGGAGCCGGGCGGTGGTGGCGCACGCCTTTAATCCCAGCACTCGGGAAGCAGAGGCAGGCGGATCTCTGAGTTCAAGGCCAGCCTGGTCTACAAGAGCTAGTTCCAGGACAGGCTCTAGAAACTACAGGGAAACCCTGTCTCGAAAAACAAAAACAAAAAAAAAAACAAAAAAAAAAAAAAAAAAAAAAAGAAAGAGGAGGAAGAGGAGGAAGAAGAAGAAGGAGACTCTCCAAACACATATGCAAGGACTCTAAATAGACCCCTCTGGTTTACACAAAAGCGTTCAGTATGTACCTCTCTCAGCCTCCAGCACAGTCTCCTCAGAACTGCTTCTGTAGTTCAAGCCTTGAGGGCTGCAGATGATGAGAAGGGGGCCCTGGTGATTGCCAGTCGCACCGGGCTGTCTCCAGAGCTGCTGTCACCATCTACCACAGACTGTGTGGCTCACTGAAGGAAACAGGAGTCAGACAGACGGCGACAGTGGAGCCAGGGCTCGCCCTGACGCTCTAGGCAAAAATTCTTTCTTAGTCCACCTCCCGTTGGTTCCAGACAGCCTTGGCCTGTGACGGTGGTGACTCGGTGGCTTCTCTGGGCTCTGCCTCTTCCTTCCTCTTAGAGGTTTGGTTATCACTGGATTGACGGTCTGCCCCTGAGTCCAGGCTCGTCTCATTCTAACACTCCCCCTCTTTATCAGAAGTGCTGCACCCTTCTTTCAAACCAGCCCCCTGCTCAGTAGTGTGGGGATGGGGATCCAGACATGACCTAGGAGAGACACATTTTAGTCTGTACTCTTGCTTGGCTCCCAGGGTTGGAGCAGCAGAGGGTCAGAATCCTTCGGCTCCTGCTGTGTTTACTTACTCCACATCTCCTGCGCCCCTAAAGGGGCATGGGAAGAAATTTACTCTATAGTTGATAGAGCCACAGAAACCCAGTTTGGGTATATGTGTCCATGCATGTGTGTATGTACACGCATGTGAATGTGTGTGCTTGCTCACCAGGACACCAGCATGGCAGTATGGAGACCAGAGAGTGCTGTTGGTGGCGTCCTTTATTAGCCTCCACTTTATTGCTGTTTGACACAGGGCCCCTCACTTAGCCTGGAGTCCACTCCTTTGGCTGATGTGACTGGCCAGAGACCTGGGGTTCATCTGAGCTCCAAGCCTCCAGCACAGTATGGGTGTACACTGTCAGGCTTTGTTTTTCCTTATGTGGGTGCTCGGCCTCCAGACTCAAGTCCTTATATTTAAGCAAGTACTCTGCCCACCGAACCATCTTCTTACCCAACTGTTTTTGAGACAGGGTCTCACATAGCCAAGGCTGGCCTCGACTCCCTATGTGGCTGAGGCTGCTCCTGATCCTCTTGACTGTACTGCCCAAGTATTGGGGTGATAGAAGTACACCAACATAACCAAATGTGACCCCAGTTTTTACATGAAAAAGTTCTTTGCATGGTGCCTGGCTTATATCAGCCACACCAGCAGCTTTGGCTTTTTCGGTCCTCAACCCCATCCTCCGTCCCACTATCAAAATCTCCCATCTTCAATTGAGCAAAGGGACATAGCCTAAGGGAAGCCTCCTAGGTACAGAGACCCAGTTGGGTGCATGCCTGGAATTCTAGTCCTTAGAGGGAGGCCTGCAGGAGGATCTTGAGTCCCAGGATAGCCTGAGCTTCATAACAAGGCATTGTCTCCAAAAATTAAAAAAATAAAAATGAAAATAAAGAAATAACAACCAAAAAAGATACCAGGCTAAGAACTAAGCACCATTGAAAGTGATTGCTTCCCCCGCTGTGGGTGGGAGACGGTGTACGGTGTGGGCTGTGGGGGAAGTGGCCCACCTTTGGAAGTGGGAAATGAGACCGGAGCACAATCTCTTCTTATCTCTTCAGTCTCTATATGAAGAGGAACGGGAGGCTACTGCAGATGTGGGTAGGTGATGGAGAGGGCTTACGGCTCTTCCTGAGTTTGGTTCTCCGCGCACACGCAGTGGCTCCCAACCAACTCTAACTCCAGCTCTAGGGGAGCACCTACACACAGGTGGTGCAAGTACACACATACACTCAAGCACACACACATACAAATGCATTAATCTTTAAGTTAAAAAAAAAAAAAGGAAGGTAAAGTGGCCCCGAACTCATTGCTCGTTAATCATCAGCTACTTTTTAATTTTTTTTTAACTTTGTGTGCATTGGTGTTTTACCTCAATGTATGCCTGTGTGAAGGTGTCAGATCCTCTAGAACTGGAGTTAGGCAGTTGTGAGCTGCCATGTGGGTGCTGGGAATTGAACCTGGGTCCTCTGGAAGAACAGTCAGTGCTCTTTACTGCCGAGCCATTTTTCCAGCCCCCCACTTTTTTTTAATTAACATTTTTATTTATTTTGTGTATGAGCACACAAATGCCACATCGCACATGTGGAGGACAGAGTATAACTTTTGGGAGTTGGCTCTGGTGAGTTAACCCAGGTGTACAGGCTTGGCCAGGCTTGGCAGTTGACACCTTTATCTCCTGAGCCATCTCCCCAGGACCAGTGTTAAGGTGTTTTTAAGGAGAGGAGAAGGGCTGAGGGAGAATTCCATCCCAGAAGAAGCTGATATGACAATGTCACCTTCTGGGAAGCAGTTTCTCTAGAGACTGAAGCCTCTTCGGATTTATCTTTCTCAGCAGTTTGCAGCGGGCTGTGGTGGGGCCAGGAGCGTTCCCGCAATAGGGGACCCCACCTTCCAGCAGAGCCGCCATGCATCCACCTGGATGTGAGTGGACAGGCCATGCAGCAGCAGTCCAGAGGCTTGGAAATGACCTGTAGTCACTCAGCTTCACCACGGAAGGGTTTGTGAAACAAGCCTGTGGCCAGTGTTCTCGTTCTCCTATCCAAACGCCACTTCTTTTCTTCCTCCTTGTGAAATTTGGAAGCGGGGGGGGGGGGGGGGGGGGAGAGGGGAGCCCATCACTACCTGCAGATCCTAGAACCTTTTTGCCAGGGATTGTTCTATAAGCAAGCATGTAACCCAGTTGTGACCACAAACACGCAAGGGGACGTCTACTAAGAAACTTCAGGGCTAGAGGGATGTCTTGGAGGTTTAGAACACTTTTTGCTCTTGCAGAGGACACGGGTCCAAATCCCAGCACCCACACGGTGTCTCACAACCACTAATAACTCCAGCTCCAAGGAACCTCATACCCTCTTTTAAACTCCGAGGACATCAGGAATGCATGTGGCACACATACATGCATGCGAGCAAACATTCATACACATAAATACATCTTTAAGAAAAAAAAAGACACTTTTCTGTAGGGTTTTCCTCCCCCACGGAAAAGATGAATTTCAAGACAGACTACTTTGGACATTACTATGGGGTGCTAGGAGCATCTTTAGGGTACAAGCCTGGGTCCTGGCAGCTCCAACAAGCTAGGCTTGGTCAGTCAGTGTCCCCGATACACCATTTGAAGAAATGGATCTTGGGGAAAGGCAGAGAGATGATTTATTCAGTCCGCTCACACTAAGACAAAGGGATCCAGAGTCCCCAGGCCCATCCTCAGGACACTGAACAACATTTAGGCTTAAATGTAGAAGAGAGAGGAAGGGGTGAAGATACATGTAGTGAAGTCTTCCTGGGGTTACTGGTGGCCTTAATCACTATCAGTGCTGGTCCTGTGAGTGGTCCCCAGCAGTCTCCCCCCCTCCCCTCCACCGCCACCCCGTCATTCGCTTGAGGGAAGAAATCAAGCTTCTGCTCCAGGTGTGGTCTCACCCTCTAGGGCAATCATCCTCATTTAGGGGGTGAACTAGGCTAGAGCTTGCTCTTCCTGCAGTCTGAGGGGACTGCTGGCTTAGGACGAGAGCTCACCTCCGTGTCTTCAGCCAAAACACAGATGCAAAACGAAGGCAGTGGTGTCTGGCTTCCGGCCCTCCTTCTGCACAGCTTGTGGGCCTGAGGAGCTGACAATGGTTTTTCCCAAAGCGGCTGAAATTGCCTGTTCTGGGAGTAAGTTCCTGGCTGCTCTGACTGGGAGGCCTGGATGAGGAGGACGGGATGGTTTGGGTGGGATGGTTCTTCAGTGGTCTTGGTGATCTTTTGATGGCACCTTTTGGTGACTTTTGGGTTCCTGTTATGTGAAGTAAATGGTGGCATAGGGTGCAAAATTCAGCCCACTCATTGGTACTTGCATCTGAGAACACGCCAATAGAGGCATGAGCTCGTTGCTGCTCTATCCCAGATCCCCCAACCTTTGATTTTATTCGTGCATGTGGGAGCACGGCACGTGGGAGCGAGAGAGTCCAAAGGAAACCTGTTTATCATTTTCCAGGCTCTGTCCCACTTGGGGGCAGGCATATTTATGTAAATTTGTTTGACTACATGCCCTACAAACTGGGGCCCCGCTAAAACCATGGACCAGACCAAAATGAATCCTCCACCCACTCCACCGATTATGTCAGTTATTTTCATGACAGCGATGAGAAAAGAAAATAATCTTTAAATTTCGTATTTATTTTTATTTATGTGTGTCTGTATGTACACCACATGCATGCATGCAATACCTGAAGAGACCAGAAGAGGGCGATGCAAACTGCCCAACAGGAGTGAGGGGACCCAAATTCTACTCCTCGGAGCCACCTCTCCAGTTCTGAAAAGTTTAACCTTAGTTTTCTCCTTAAAACTTTTGCCTCAAACTACAGTCACTGTGTGGATTTGGAGCAGACACCGTTAAACCCCAAACAGCCACCAGTTTCCTCAGCGGACAACTGGCAAAGACATGGTTCTCTCCTCCCACCATCACAACTCAGGTTCAAGCTTGACAGCAAGCATCATTACCCTCTGAGCCAATTCCCTGGCGGGCGAATTTTCAGAGTTAAATTCCTTCACTCAGCCTTTTGGTCTTGGCTTTACCCATGAGAGGCTGAGCTCGGGAGTAAATCTGCTGCAAAGGATCCCTCTGGGGAGGCGACCTTCACAGCAGCGTGACCTGGCTGGCCGTAGCAGCGGAAGCTGCCTTCAGTGTTAGCAGCGATTCCCGTGGTTTTCGACCCACGCGTACTTCCCTGTACACCTTTTTTTTTTTCTGACTGTTGAGAAACTTTCCTGATGGGTCTAATTTCTGGGTTTTTGGAGCTTGAATCAGAAAATCTGAAGCCAAGGCAAGTTTTGTGACCTCCCTGGGGGACTTTCACACCCTACCGGATGAAATGGGATCCACTTTATCAGAGAATTGTGTCGGGGAGCGTGGTCAGATCTCAAAAAAAAAAAAAAAAAAAAAAAAAAGGTGGATGAGACCGAGGAGGAAGGCAGAGGAGGATCTGAATAGGAAAGTTTTCTGGGAGAACTTTACCCCTCCAAACCCCCTCACCCCCCACCCCCGCCTGGCAAAGATAGGCCTTTCCCGTCTCACGGAGCCCCTCGCTACCCCCACCCCCCCATCCCCGCTCACGGAGAATCCGAGGGCTAGTGGGAAGGCTTCCTGAATTTGATGTGCAATAAATATGAATATGTAAAAAGCGGAAGCAGGCGGAAGCCCGGCAGAATGAAAAATCTAGAATTGCAAATGTCAGACTCTAAGCCCCTCTGACAAAGACTATGCTGATGAAACCTGGAAGCCGAAAACAGAAATCCAGGAGCGCTAGTCCAGATGTCACAGGCCGGCCAACATCCCTCCCCGCAAAGCCATTTTAGGCCAGGCACCTAGCAGTCCCTCTTTGCTAGGCCTGAGCCTCTAACGCCCTTAGGTCTCCTTCCCTGCCCCCAGGTAAATCCCTCAATCGAGTCTCCGATCTCTTGGAGACTCCCCGCAGTCGCAGGATACACCCTCTGTAGCTTTACCGTGATGGGCTTTTGTAACTGTACTCGACAGTTTGGAAAAGCAAACAATTCCATTCTGACCTTCCCGATTTCTTAGGCTGCTGGGCCCCTCCCAGGCCTGCATTTGCCAGGACCCAGTTATTACAGAACTTGAGGTTGCTAACTTGAGGTTGGGTTCTTCTTCCTTTTTATTTTCCTGCTCCCCCCACACACCTTAAAATGCTAACTTTGCTGATTACGGGTGGCAATTATATAAAAGGTCTTTGTGTGGACTTATCTGATCTTCCCCCTATCGAGGGGTTTAATCTCAGCCTTCCCGGAAAGCCTCCGTTTGGCTGTGTGGAGATGGTAGCAATCTTCAACAGCTGTTGTTGAACCCCCGCTGTGAGCTGTTTACTCCTGTGAGCCACGACGTGTGATTGAAAGTTGCTGCATTTGAAATTCCAGGTTTTAAAGACATACATTTATTTAGAGGCTGTGTGCGTGCACGTGCACACGTGGAGGTCGGAGCACACCTTTTAGAAGCTAGCTCTGTTCTTCCACCTCGAATGGGTTCCCGGAACTGAACTCAGATCATCAGCCTTGGCAGCAAGCGCCTTTACCCAGCCCAAGTCACTTCATGTTAAGAAAAAAAAAAAACATATGTATATATATACACACACACACATATGTGGCAAGGAAATGCATTCTCTCCAGGCTCCAGGTAATACGACGTTTTGGGTAATATGGAAGTTTTATGTCAGCGTTGGGAGTCCTGAATATCAGCGTCTTACAGTCCCACTCAAAATACTTGATTGCTACGTGAGTGATCGCTTTATAAAAATGTGTGAAGGAGCCACAGAGGAAGGCAATAAAAGCTACTTCTTGGGCTGGAATCCCTCTTGTGTGCGAGGTCCCGGGACCCGTGGGGGAGGGGCAAACCCTTCCCGCCCTTTTCAGTGGCCAGCAATAACCATTTTCAACCTTGGGCCCCATCCGTGTTTACAAACCCTAGTTATATTCTCTATAACTAGGACACGTTGCTGTGTCCGGTGATCACAAGCCCTTTCAAACGTCCCTTCAGAAGAATACAAAATTTGATTTAAAGAAGGGGGCGGGGGGGTAAGAGAAATGAAGATAATTGACGAGACTTCACGAGTGCTTTACAGGCTCCCCCACCCCTCGCCGCCACACCTCACCTTCCCCAGGAGGCTCAAGCTTCCCTACCTGGAATGGAGGGGGGGGGGGGCGCACGACTTTCAACTCTAGGTGGAAACGCCAGAGGATTTATTCACTCTTGCTTCAGAGCCGCGCTCCTTTAACTTCTGGGCGAGAGCAGCCTCCCTTCATCGTGATAATACAATTTTGTATGTTAAACAACAGATGTCAAACAGAAAAAAAGAGACAGGCCTTGGCTTTTCTTTTCCTGTGGCCCTTGTTTCCCCCCCAACCCCGCTAAAGCAGCCATTTTTTCAGTTGCCATGACAGTGGCGTAGGAGTTTATCATTTTCCCATGCCTGCTGCATGTTAATGTGGAATCAATGCGGGCGCCTTATCTGGGTAGGCAGGGAAAGGTGCAGGGGACCCGGCCTGCTCTGCCACTCCCGCCCCCACGCCATCCTCAGTTTTCACTCTAAGGAGCAATATACGGAAGGCCCACGTTTCACGTGGCTATTAACATATCAGTTACCGTCAGCCGCAGAATTACTGAAGTCGCCAGCACGTGTTTACAAAGCAAGCTGGCCTTGCTTCCTTTGAAAAGAACAAAGGCTTAGCCTCGAGAATCATATTTGTGCAACACCTCAGTCAACTCCACCCCTCCGCTCTAACGCCCCCCCCCCAAAAAAAAAAAACGCCAGCCCATACTGAGAAGGGGACGGAAGTTCCCTGGAAAAGCCCCCAAACTGAGATCATAACGTTTCCATAAGAATGCTTTCCAACAAAGGTGACAAAGAAATCAAGATAAATTAAAAAAAAAAAAAAACAACCCTATCTAGTATGGAAGGGAATCGGAACAAAGAAAAACTTTCTTTTAAATTGAACGGGAGAGAAGGCGGGAAGATGGCTCTACCCGAGGGTCACTTTTCTCGGTGTTTTCGGGTCAGCGTGAAATCCTTTGTCATTCCTGAGAGAATTTGTGAATCAGAATCTTTGAGGTGGGGCCTCAGAGTTAACTGTGCTTAAACAGAGGGCGACAAAGTAAAAGGGAAGTTTTTTGTTTTTTTTTTAAGCTGCAGAACCAGACCAGAACAGAAGCAAAATTAACCCCCAAGTGATTGATAGCACGCTCGTCGTTATCCCCCCCCCCTTAATTTCCAACAGAATACGGCAGTGCCTGTCAGCCGAGTCTTCCTAATCCCTTAAAAAAAAAAAAAAATCTGGAGTCAGTGAGCCTCTAAAATGATTGCTTCAATTGTCAGTAGTTGCTTTCTTCCACATTGTCTGCTTTCCCAAGCATCTGGCACATTTTATTCCTTTTTTGTTATTTTGAGCTGTTCTTTTATCATTTACCCTCAGGAAGCAGCCTTAGCTGGCTGCAGATAAGACCTCGTATCCAGATGTGCATATCAAAGGGGGAGCAGCTACTTATTAAGAAAAACTTTCTTCTTAAGCCCAGCTCCTGTTCAAAGGAACGGGAGAGCCCGTGGCGTCGGTGACAGGCTGGTAATTCAATGCCTCGTCCCCACTAGGCCTGGAGGAGGCGGGCGCGGGCGCGGGTGGGGGGGGGGGTCAGAGTATTTGCTGAGATCCGAGTGTACAAACTGAAAAGGGTAACTAACGGCGCATCTTCCCCAGATCCCGGCATTTACACGCTGCCTGGTTTATTCTGGAGGAAATGAGTGTGTCCCGAGCTGGCGAGCAGCTACGCTGAGAGATGGAGTCTGGAAGACCAGAATGACTTTCCGGAAGAGTGAAATGAGCTTGTATGGAAAATACTGAATTTCAACAGCTATCAACCTGCACTTCCTCTGGCTTTGAAAATATGTTTAATAACACAAGACACATACCCCACAGAACCCCACCACTGCTCTCTCGCGAGTGGCTCTGTACCCTCAGCTTCTTCTGCAGGATGTTAGATGCACTAATGCAGATACCAAACACACTGGGGCTCATGGGATGGCTCAGCGGACAAAGGCCAAGCCTAGTGACCCGCGTTCGATTCTCGGGACCTACATGGTGGAAGAAGAGAAGAGACTCTGAGATGTTCTCCTCTGGCTGCCACATATTTTGTGTCCACTCCCACAATAATCATAAACTACATAATAGAAAAATTTTTTAAAGAAACTACATTACGCTGGGTATTGTGGCACAAGTCAGGAGGCAGAGGCAAGGGAGTCTCTGAGTCCAAGGCCAACCTGGTCAACATAGCAAGTTCCAGTACAGCCAGGGCTACACAGAGAAACCCTGACTCCAAAAACAAACAAAAAGAATACCACAGACCTATACCCCCGGTCTGAAGTGACAAACTATAAATTGTGATATTTAGTAAAAATAAAATCTGCAGTGGGGTTTGTGGAAATGATCTGTGGTGAAGAGCATGCACTACCCTCGCGGAGGACCCAAGTTCAATTCCCAGCACCCACCCCACGTCAGGCAACTCACAACTGCCTATAATTCCAGGGGGCTCTGATGCCTCAGGCCTCAGCAGGTACACAAACCCACACACACATACGGAATTAAAAATACAGAATTAAAATTAATTTTAAAAATCTCCATGGTCAGCCGGGCGGCGGTGGCGCACGCCTTTAATCCCAGCATTCGGGAGGCAGAGGCAGGCGGATCTCTGTGAGTTCGAGACCAGCCTGGTCTACAAGAGCTAGTTCCAGGACAGGCTCCAAAGCTACAGAGAAACCCTGTCTCGAAAAACCAAAAAAAAAAAAAAAAAATCTCCATGGTCTTTGGGTCTTTGCTAAAAAGCAAGCTAAGATGCTGTTATTTTGTAGGTTTGTATTTTGTGTTTTGAGGACCACAACAGACTACATGGGAGCCTGGAATGTTCCATGCCTATGAAAACACATGCCTAGAACCAGAAAAGTGTCAGCAGGGCCAGCGCAGGGAGGCCAGCCAGGTTCTAGGAGACAGGAGGAAGTGGGTGTGACCTGCTGGGCACATTAAGAGAAGTAGCCTGAGGCTTGGGTCCCTGCAGGACTCACCCAGCCTTGAGCAAACCTATAGGGTCTGGGCAAGAGAACTGTTTAGCCCTCCCGAGAGCATCAGAGTACACCAGGCACGTTTGCCTCCCTCCTGAGGTCCTTCCTGCTGCAAAGAGCAGGTTCTGGGTACAAATGTTCCAGGAAAGGCCTTTCCCTGAGACTCTTCCTCTCCCTGGGTCTGGTCAGTGCTAGTGGGGTCCAGAGCTGAGGATCTCCCCAAAGGCACCAAGAGACCTAAATGTTATGGATACTATGGGAACTATCTCCAGTGCACAGATATCCTCACTTTGGGCCAACAGCATTTTTTGTGCATGTGTGTGAGCACACATGCGCACACATGTGCACACAGGTACACACAGAGGAATTTCGCGTGTGTGCACAGGCACACACAGAGGAATTAAGAACAGGTTAGGAGTAGGATTGTAGAAAACAGAAGCAGAGTAGGAATGGAGGCTGCAGTAGCTGTCCACCTGGCTCTAGTGACAAGGGCATCGTCTAAGGCAGTAACAACAGAAATGAACCCAGGAGCAGAATCCAGGCTCAGCAGGGACCCCAGCCAAGGCGCCATGGCCTATCTGACTTCTGACAGTATTGATGCCGGCACAGTCCTAACTGCTTCAGCCTCCCCAGCCTGCTTTCTAGAAGACACCATGACCTTTGGAATGTAGTTTTTCTCAGTGGTCAGTCCCTTGCTGCCTATCTTTAGGGGGAAGACTGCTGGGTGGGAGGACACACCAGGGTGAGTGACACCAGGCTAGGCCTGTGCCAGCCACAACTACTGGGTCTGTGTTTCCACCTGTTTAAAAAAAAAAAGTTGGGTTAGTATTAATTAAGATGATAATGAAGGGATAATTCTGAGACGCCGTAAACCTCAGTGAGTTTTTCAGTCAGTGTGTTGGATATTCTCAGGCTACGATCTGTAAAGTATAAAAGAACAGCAACTTTCTGTTGCTACGACACACACCTGGGTGACTGGGGACAGAGTTCAATCCAGGAAGTGGCTTGCTACACAAGGATGGCATGGACATGAGCTCAAGCCTAAAAACCTACATAAGGAGCCAGAGACAGTAGTGAGCAGTTGTAATCCTGTCACAAGGGAAACAGAGACAGGAGCAACCCTGGGGCTCACTGGCCAGCAGTCTAGTAAATCAATGAGCTCACTGAGAGACCCAGGAGAGGAGAGAGAGAGAGAGAGAGAGAGAGAGAGAGAGAGAGAGAGAGAGAGAGAGAGAGAGAGAGAGAGAGAAAGGCACTCAGGAAGGCAGAGCCAAACAGACAAACTTTGTGAGTTTAACACCAGCCTGGTCTACATAAAGAGTTCTAGGCCCCCTAGAGCCACATAATGAGATCCTGTTTAAAAATAATGACTAAGCCGGGCGGTGGTGGCGCACGCCTTTAATCCCAGCACTCGGGAGGCAGAGGCAGGCGGATCTCTGTGAGTTCGAGGCCAGCCTGGTCTACAAGTGCTAGGTCCAGGACAGGCTCTAAAAAAAAAAAAAAGCTGCAGAGAAACCCTGTCTTGAAAAACCAAAAAAAAAAAAAATAATAATAATAATAATGACTAATTGTCTTAGTTAGAGTCTCTGTTGCTGTGACGAAACACCATGACCAAAAAGCAAGTTCGGGAGGAGAGGGTTTATTTGGCTTACACTTCCAGATCTTAGTCCATCACTGGAGGAAGTCAGGACAAGAACTCAAGCAGGGTAGAAAGCTGAAGGGAGACAGGAGCTGATGCAGAGGTCATGGAGGGATGCTGCTTACTGGCTTGCTTCCCATGACTTGCTCAGCCTGCTTACTTGTAGAACCCAGGAATGCCAATCCAGAGATGGCACCACCTGCCATGGCCCACCTCTTTGCTCACTAATTGAGAAAATGCCCTACAGCTGGATCTCATGGAGACATTTCCTCAGCTGAGGCGCCTTCCTTTCTGATGATTTCAGCTTGTGTCAAGTTGACACACAAAACCAGCCAGTGTACTAATTAATTTTCTTTTTTTTTAAAGGTTTATTTATGTTATTTATCTGCATGGACACCTTTATGACAGAAGAGGGCATAGATCCCACTAGAGATGGTCGTGAGCCACCGTGTGGTTGCTGGGAATTGGACTCAGGATCCCTGGAAGAACAGCCAGTGCCCTTAACCGCTGAGCCATCTCTCAAGCCCACTAATTAATTTTCTAAAAGGAGAAAAAGAAGAAAAAGAATAAGATAATTTCTAGGACCTGGAGAGTTGACTCAAGCCAACTGGTTAAGAGCACTGGCTGCTCTTCCAAAGGACCCAGTTCAATCCCCAGAACCAACTTCAGGGGCTTTGACACCCTCACACAGACATACATGCAGGCAAAACACAAACACACATAAAATAAAAATAAATAAATCATTATTTTAGAAAAAGATAATTTCTGAAGTAACCCAGATTTTAGTGCCAACTGCACGGCTCACCTGCAGAAGCCACTGCCCTGGCCCTCACTCATCTGGGTATGAAGCAGACACCATAGTCTTCCCCTTATGGACGCCAGGCACTGAATGAACAGGAGTCGCCGCCATGATGGCTAGTGTTCTGACCACCATGACTTTTATTTTTGCTTAGATAAAACCCGTTTGGTGGGGTTCGCAAAATCTTGTTGAGAATCAGAACCCTAGCATGATGAATCTCCGTCCTACAACTTCCCTGAGCGCTGGGCGTCCTTCCCATCGCCTGTGAAAAGTGCTCGTCGTGTGCTAGCAAGCCCCAGGGTTTGGAGCTGGCCTGCCTACCTCCGAGTGGAAGAGGCCAAATGACCTCCAGATTTCATTTCAATTTCCTATCGTCCCCTTCTGAAAGGGACAAGGGAGCTCTTGTTTGAACAGCTTTGGCGAGCCAGAGGAAGAAGTGTTCTTCTGACACACAAAGGGCCTGCTTCCATACACTGGGTTGTCAATTGTTTCTTAATGCAAAGTTCGGTTCCAGAACAGAGCCGGTGGGGTTGAAAGAAAGATTATCTGGCCTCCACAGCGAGGTGTCAATAATTGACAGGAATAAATACCTTCTCCTGTCCCTTCTTTGCAAGTGAGAAATGCAGCCAGGTTCTCTGGCCTCCTTTTCCAATGGCTTACACCAGCACCACTCAGAGTCCTGTTTGTTGGGTCAATAGAAAGACAAAGAGGCAGAAACACAGGGAGTTGACTTTGTTGAAATTTTAGCTATTCAGGTCTCCTCAAAATCACACACAAGCAAATGAACACCCCCACCCACAAACTTCAGTGTAGAGCCCAGAGCCCTGGGTGTGGCTTCTGCCTTAACTTTTGTACTGAAAAAAAAAAAAAAACGACACACTAAACTCTGGTTTTATGATTGTGTTTAAAACAAAACAAAAATTTTAAAGGAAGAAAACAAACAAATACAGAAAGGAAAACAAACACAAGACAGCTAGGTTTAAGATTCCTGTCTCTGTTCTGTAGAACAATTATTCAAATTAACCCCCCTTTAGTGATAACTAAAATTCTATAATTCCTGGAGAGTGGGGTGAGGGTTTGAACTGGGCCTTTATCCTGAAAAAAATAAAAATCAAGGCTACAAAAAGAAACTTACTTTGTGTTGTTTTTTTAACTAAACAGAGGTCATAACTGCAGCTCAGACATTATTCTCTCCTCACTAACTCTAAGGATGCTGCTAAGCTCTTTTGTCTGTCTGCTTTGGTTGGTTGGTTGGTTTGAGGGGAGAGGGAGCCCTGACACAGCTGAGAGCCCCAGAATAGAATCTCACTTTACAGTCAGCTTGAGCTGATCAGACATAAAGTCAATTTTTTTGAGAAAACAAAACAAAAGTACTTTTAAGAAATACGCTGTCATTTCCCCCATGGGAGTTGTGTAACCTTGTCATGTCCCAACTTTCCCTTCTATCCTCTCCTTTTAAAAATAATAATAATTCATATGTGTCTGTGTTGGCCTGTGTGAGGCTGTGCACCACTTCCTGCAGTGCCCACAGGAGCCGGAAGAGCATTGGGCTTCCTGGAAGTGAGTGCAGTTACAGACAGTTGTGAGCCATAGCGTAGGTGCTGGGAACCGAAACAGCACTGCCACAGGCAGTGGAATGAATGCTCTTTCCTTTTAAATGATGTATTTACTTTTATTTTATATGCATTGGTGTTTTGCATGTGTGTCTGTGTGAGGATGTCAGATCCTCTGGAATTGGAGTAACAGACACTTGTGAGCCTCCAGGTAGGTGCTGGAAATCGAACCTGGATCCTCTGGAAAAGCAGTCAGTGCTCTTAACCGCTGACCTCTCTCCTGTGCCTCCTTTTTTGTTTTAGCTGTACTCTGGAAATTTTCAAATCTTTACAGACATAGACAGCAGCATGGGCCAGTCACATACTCCTCTTCTGCCTAAGTTGGTTTTTGTTTGTTTTGTTGATATTGTTTGTGAGACAGGATCTCACTGTGTAGCCCTGGCTGCCCTGGAACTCACTATGTAGACCAAGCTGGCCCTAAACTCCTAACAATTCACCTGCTTCAGTCTCCCAAGAGCTGGGATTAAAGGTGTGCGCCACCACACCCAGCTATAGGTGACCTTGTCAATCATCTTTTAAATTATGACCGAGCACTACAGCCCAGCTGGATGCTCAGGGTTTAAATTACTAAGGCAACTAGTTACCAAATCAACATACACTAGGGTAAAAGTCCTTTTTCTCTTTTCTGGCTTATTTTGATCTTCTGTAGCCCAGGCTAACCTCAAGCTCACTCAACCTCTGAGTGTTTTGATGATAGGCAGGCACCGCCATGCTCAGCTTTGCTTTCCCTTTCCTCCTTCCTCTCTCTCTCTCTCTCTCTCTCTCTCTCTCTCTCTTTTCTGTGATCTGTCTGTCTGTATCTGTGTCTGTGTACACATATGTGTGGAAGCCAGAGGATACCATGGATAGCTTTCATCTAATGTTGTCCACCACGTTTTAGAGGGGGGGTTCTCTTTTGCCTGAAGTTCATTCGGTTGGATAATGTCATGAACTTATTCCTCGGGAATCTGCCTGTCTCTGCCTTTTCAGCACTGGGACCACAGGCAGGCACTGCCATGTCTAGCTCTTTTCTCTTTTTCTTTTTCTTTTTTAATGTATTTATTTAGCAACAGAGGACAACATGGAAGAGTTGATTCTCTCCATCAGGGTTCGAATTTGGTGTCCAGTGTCTTTATCCCCGGGACTGTCTTACTGGCCCTATGTGTTTCTCCATAACAAGACACCCGCCAATTCTAGTATACGATAAGATTGCAGGTTTCTTCCCATGATCAAAATGACTCAGAAGACAGAAAATTATGGATTACAGAAAGTTGAATCATAAAGAACATTCCAGAAGCCTTTTCAAGAAGGGTTTTCAAATTCACTGTACTTGGGAATCACTTAGAGCAATGAAAGCCAACAGCTACCATCCTGCCCACCTCAGCCTCCATCCTGCCCACCTCAGCCTCCATCCTGCCCTGCCCACTTCAGCCTCCACCCTGCCTTGCCCACTGCAGCCTCCACTCTGCCCACTGCAGCCTCCACCCTGCCCTGCTCACTGCAGCCTCCACCCTGCCCACTGTGGCCTCCACCCTGCCCTGCTCACTGCAGCCTCCACCCTGCCCTGCCCACTGCAGCCTCCATCCTGCCCACTGCAGCCTCCATCCTGCCACTGCAGCTACCACTTTCTAAGCCTCCCAGGTTTTCAGCTCTGTAGTTTGTTTGCTTGTTTGTTTGGTTTGGTTTTTTTCTTTTAATGATTTTCTGAGACAAGGTTTCTGTATATAACATTTCTGGCTGTCCCGGCTGTCGGCTCTATAGACAAGGCCGACTTGAATTCACAGAGATCTGCCTGCCCCTGCCTCCCGAGTGCTGGGATAAAGGCATGCACCACCACCTCCCGGCTCAGCACTGTGATTTAATCTGGCATTTTCCTAGGACTTTCCATTGAGAAAAGTTTAAAATTCCATGAATAACAAAGTGGCCCCCATGCCCTTCACCTGGCTCACTGACCGCTGACACCCATAAATGATCCCAGGCAATCCTATCACTGTGTGTTCCGTCTCCCTGCGGCAGATCCAACAACAGAGCTGCTGCAAATCAACCAAAGCTTGTACAGTGTGCTATTTTGCTTCTCCCCAAAACCATCTACTTGTTTATCATTTTGTGTTGTGTTGTTTATGGGGGGGTGCCTATGTGTGCACAGATGTGCACTGAGTGTGTGTGTGTGTGTGTGTGCGCGCGCGCGCGTGCGTGCATGCACAGAGAGGCCAGATAAGGACTCTGGGTGTCTTGTGTATCACAGTCTGCCTTATTCCCTTGAGATCAAGTCTTTAACTAAACTTGGAGCAGGACATCAGAGCTGAGGCTGTAGCTAGGTGACAGAGTGCTCTCCTGTCATGCACTGAGACCCTGGGTCCCAGCTCCCCAGCAACAAAGGTCTAGTGACTTTAGCCTGACATGGCTGCACACATCCACAATCCTTGAGCTTTAGAGGCAGAGGCAGGAGCATCAGAATTCCAAGGTTATCCAGGGGCTTCAAGGCTAGCCTGGACTATTCAAGGCTAGCCTGGACTGTGTGCGAGGCTAGCCTGGACTGTGTGCGAGGCTGCCTTAGAAAACAAAACAAAACAAAAAAGAAGGCTGGGAGATGCCTTTGTCGGTCAGGCGCTTTCTGCATGAGGACCTGAGTGCTCATAGCTCCAGAAACAGGAACTGCACCCCATCTTCCCAGTGCAGGAAGGGTACAGGGGAAGCTCCCAGAAATCTAGGTATACCTTCAAGTTCCAGGTTTGCTGACAGATCCTGTCTCTAATAAAGTGGATGGAGGCTGGGGCGGTAAGTTCCTCCATGCAGAGGTGGGTGCCTCCATGCAGAGGTGGGTGCCGCCATGCACAGATGGGTGCCTCCATGCACAGATGGGTGCCTCCATGCAGAGGTGGGTGCCGCCATGCAGAGATGGGTGCCTCCATGCACAGATGGGTACCTCCATGCAGAGGTGGGTGCCGCCATGCAGAGGTGGGTGCCGCCATGCACAGATGGGTGCCTCCATGCAGAGGTGGGTGCCGCCATGCAGAGATGGGTGATTCCATGCAGAGATGGCTGCCTCCATGCAGAGATGGCTGCCTCCATGCAGAGATGGGTGATTCCATGCAGAGATGGCTGCCTCCATGCACAGATGGCTGCCTCCATGCAGAGGTGGGTGCTGCCATGCAGAGATGGGTGCTGCCATGCAGAGATGGCTGCCTCCATGTACAGATGGCTGCCTCCATGCAGAGGTGGGTGCTGCCATGCACAGATGGGTGCCTCCATGCTGAGGTGGGTGCCGCCATGCAGAGATGGGTGCCTCCATGCAGAGATGGGTACCTTTCAGAGGAACTGGGTGCCATTCCCAGCACCTACATTGCTGCTCACTGCTGTCTGTAACTCCAGTTTTCAGGGTTTCCAAGCCCAATTCTGACCTCTGTGGGCACCAGGCACCCATGTGGTACACAGACATACACAAAGGCAAAACATTCATGTGCATAAAAAATAATAAATCTTAATAACAAAAAATGTAGAGAGCAATTGAAGTAGTCACAAGCTGTCCACCTCTGGCCGCCACAGGCATTTGCAGACATGTGTGCACCCCCTCCCCACACACACATGTGCATACACACACCCCCATACACACATGTGCATACCGCCTAACATACACACACATGTGCACACCCCTCCCATACACACATGTGCACACCCCCTCCCATATACACATGTGCACACACTCTCCCCATACACACATATGCACACCCCTTCCCCATACACACATGTGCACACCTCCTCCCATATACACACTCAGGGAAACATACAAATAAAAAGAACAAAAGGGGTAGTTTGATGGCCCAGTGGGTAAAGGTACTTGCCACTAAGCCAAGAACCTGAGTTCAATCCCTAGAACTCACGTACTGGAAAGAGAGAACTGACTCCCACAAATTTCCTCTGATCTCCACACAATGCTATGACATACATCTGACCCATGCAACCAAACACCACACACACACACACACACACACACACACACACACACACAAATGTTAGGGAGAGGCAGAGAGATGGCTCAGCCAACATTGCACACCACACAACACACACACAGAGATGGCTGAGCCAACATTGCACACCACACACAACACACACACACACACAAATGTTGGGGAAAGGCAGAGAGATGGCTCAGCCAACATTGCACACCAGACACAACACACACACACACACAAATGTTGGGGAGAGGCAGAGAGATGGCTCAGCAGTAAGAAGCATTTTCAAGAAGGCCCTGGCAGCCTGATTTCCTGCTCTTACAAGGTGTCAAGAGAAAATCAGTTTCAGTGAGTTGTCCTCTGACCTCCACAATCACTCCATGACACTCATGTGCCTACATTTACACACATAAACACACACAAATAAATAAAATACAATGTTTTAAAAAAATTTAGGCTGCGAGATGGCTCATTAGGCAAAGAGCTTGTCACCAGACTCAAGGACCCACTTAGTGGAGGAGAACACACTCCTGAAAGTCGTCCTCCGACCTCCACACACGCACCCTGGTATGGGAGCACACACACAGATAAGATGTAGCAAAAGTAAAAAAATATATTAAATCTTACGATAAATATTGGAGAACAAGGAAGAAGGAAGGAGGGAAGGAAGGAAGGAAGGAAGGAAGGAAGGAAGGAAGGAAGGAAGGAAGGAAGGAAGGAGACCTCTGAAGATCAGAACAAATCTAGATCTAGCCCCGAGGTGTGGATTTGGAATTTGTTAGAAATTGCCACTGTGAGGTTCTTCCAAAATCCCCTTCCCAGTCCTCTGTATCTGTGCCGGAGGAGGCTGCTCCATGGTCCCCTCAGGCCACATAGGAGAAAGTGGCCCCTTAAGCAGCCAGACCCCAGTTCTTCCACACAGTCTGGCATGTCCCCACACCTGCCCAGGCCCAAATAGTTGTGATCACTTCGTAAACATCTTTATGAGACACATACCCCTTAACGACTTCCAGGGCAGTGAAGGGGGAAGAAAGGGGTAGAAGTGGGTCTCCGGACTCCCCTCCCCTACTCCGGAGCCACTCCTTCCAGGTGGGGTGCGAATGATCCATTTTTTGCATTTGCCATCTGTGTTTTTTGCAGCCCATAAACACCTCGGCCATTTTTGCCAGTGTCTAAAAGATATTTATGACCCAAATATGAAAACCGTGTGAAAATTAACACTTAGGGGAGAGAAAATTCTGCTCAGAACCCCAAACAGGCCCAGCCTGAGTGTGCAAATATGTCCCTCCTCCCAGTTATGGGTTTGATGAGAACTATTTACTGTCACTCAGTAGGAGGTGGCCCTGCAGGGTTTTAATGGCCATCAACTTCCTGTTTGGATGGGTTTGGATTTTTTTGTTTTTGTTTTTGTTTTTGTTTTGTTTTGTTTTGTTTTTTTCCATAGCATTCCTATGCCGTAGAGTGAAGGAGCAGAATAAAAAGAAGTCGAACCCAGGCTAATCAAAATCCATTTTTACACTCTTGATGGCCTCCCCCACTACGTTCTCACAGGCTTTATTGTATTGACAGAGCCATTTGCTCATTTACGAAGTGACAATAAGCCCCATTGGCTTTGCTCAGGCCTTTCCCGCTGCAGACAGGAAAGGACCAAATGGCTCGGAGGCTCTCCCCCCAACTGCGGGCATATTTTCATTAAAGATGATAACTTTACCATGTCTGGAGAAGCTTCTCAGAGGAGCAGGGTAATCTGGGGAAAGGGAACCCCGTGAAACCACGTCACCGCTTCTGTGCACCCCACAAGATGGCTCACCAGTGAGATCATGCACACAAAAATAAAAATTTAAAATATTTTTATTTGTTTGTTTATTTTTGTTAGGAAGTCTCTTTTCAGCCCTAACAATTACGCCAGTAAACTTCAAGCACAAGACTTCTCCTCTGGCCATTGTGTGTGTCATTTGCCTAAAAGGACACTAAAGAACTTCAGGTAACTCAGGCATGCTTTCCTAAAAGGCATGGGACACTCAGGGTTCAAGCTGCTGCAGCAGAGAGGTTTCATTCATTCAATCATTCATTCATTCATTTATTCATTCATTAGGCATTTAACAGTTACTACCTGTTTTTTGTTTGTTTGTTTGTTTTTTGTTTGTTTTTGTTTGTTTTTGTTTTTTGGAGACAGAGTCTGACAGTGTTAGCCCTGTGGAATTCTTTATATAAACTAGACTGGCCTCAAACTCAGAAAGAGATCCCCTACCTCTGCCTCCAGATGAACGGGTAGATGGATGAATGGATGATGGATGGACAGACAGACAGACAGGTAGGATGGATGGATGGATGAATAAGGATGGGTGGGCAGGTGATAACGGGAGGTGCGATGGACAGATGGACGGTACCATTTCAGTTGCCTTCATAACTCTTGGTGGGGAAGAGACGAGGGCTACTGATGATCCAGCCCAGAGCTCTGGGCACATAGGACACCACTCTTCCGCTGAAGCATATCCTTAGCGACAGGTCTTACGACATTGTCTAGGCTGACCTAGAGCTAACTCTGTTTCCCACACTGGCCTAGAACTAGAGATTCTCCTGCCTCAAAGCTAAGATTACAGGACTGCACCACCATGTCCAGTTTCATTTACAGTTTACCTGAGTTTTCTTGCTTTGTTTCCAAGACAAGGTCTCATGTAGCCTAGGCTGTCCTCAAACTCACTACTTAGTTGAGTGTGACCTTGAACTCCTGATCCCCTGCTACTCCTTGCAGGATGCTAGGATTATAATGTGCACCAGCTCCCATGTCTGACCTAGTAAGCATCAACTTCAAGTGGCAAACTGTGATCATGTAAATACAACCAGGGTGCTAATTTCTTTTTTTTTTTTTTGTTTTTGTTTTTTCGAGACAGGGTTTCTCTGCAGCTTTTTTTTTTTTTTTTTTTTTTTTTTTTAGAGCCTGTCCTGGAACTAGCTCTTGTAGAACTCACAGAGATCCGCCTGGCTCTGCCTCCCGAGTGCTGGGATTAAAGGCGTGCGCCACCACCGCCCGGCTCAGGGTGGTAATTTCTGTCACTACTACTATAATTCCTTCAGACTTCAAACATCACAGGTTGAAGATTCTGGCCCCACCACACAGAGTGGGGTTTTGTGCCTTATCCCAAACCCTGGCTGGAGACGACCTCCCAACCATAACTGTGGTGTCATTCAGTTCATTTCCACTCTTAGGTATAGCATGTGCAGTCGCAGAGCTGAGAATCATCAGAGCGGACAAAGAAGTAAAAGGCGAGAGAGCAAAGGCCCAGAATCCTCCAGGAAGTGTCCTGCTGGCATAGGGGCAGGTCTGCTTCATCCAGATCCCCCTCCCCTTCCCTCACTTCCCTCCCCCTTCCCCTTCCTCCCCCTCTTTCCCTCTCATTCTTCCTCCCCCTCCCCCCTCCCCCTTCTCCTCCCCGTTCCCCTCCCTCCCTCTCCCTCTCTCTCTCTTTCTCTCTCTCTCTCTCTCTCCCTCCTCTAGTCTTTTACTTACAGGCATTCAATTTCCTCCCTCTTCCAATGATCCCATCTAGAATCAATGCAAGCCTGTTCTCCCGCCCACTTGCGCTCCAAAGAGAATCAGATAAAAATAGTGGTCCTTTTCAAATCTTTAAAATTTGTTGTTTTGGTTTGGTTTGGGGATTCCAAATCTTCCCAACGCCTCTAATCCCAGCGCTCAGGAGGCAGAGGCAGGAGGATATCTGTGAGTTCAAGGCCAGTCTGGCAGTCTGGTCTACATAGGACAGCCAGGGTTATTACACAGAGAAACCCTATCTTGATAAACAAACAAACAACAACAGCAACAAAAGTAGCTTGAGCATATTCATTCTTTTGGCTTACATGACAAATGATTAACAATACTTTGCCCTTAAATCAGATCAATGGCTGGCCTGGGAACTTCTGACTTTGTCTTTCTGGTCTTCCTCCTGAATGGACAACTTGCTTAAAGTCTTGTGAGCATCATTGGTCTGAAGATGCTAAAGAGAGAGAGAGAGAGAGAGAGAGAGAGAGAGAGAGAGAGAGAGAGAGAGAGAGGGAGAGCGCTCATGTACATAGAGAGAGCATCGGGCATAAGTGACCCACAGGTAACCCCAAGAGAATTGCAGACTGGGTATAGGGACCCCCGTTGGGGGAAGAAAAGGAAGGGAGATCCTGAGTGGACAGAGGCACTATTACTTATTCAATGTTTTATGCCGTGATCCACAGAGGTAATTCCCACTACTGTGAAAAAGTAAACAAAATTGAACTAAAGCAAAGGATCCCAGCCTGTTGGAGAAGCTATGGCCAATGCTCTCTCATGGAGACCCTAGAGTTCCAGCTCCGTTGTCTGTAGATGTTTCCTCATAGGAGGAGGTGGGGAGGGTCACTGGACCTTCACCTGAGATTCCAATCTTACCCCTGCCTTAACTCTGCAAGGCCTTGTGGCCTCGTGGCCTCGTGGCCTCATGGCTTCGGGAGATGCTAGAGTACATACATGGTAGACCGTAACCTGAGCTGGGAACTGCATCTAGGCCTCCATGAGGAGCCATCGTGCTGGGTGACTTGGCTGCCTTGTAGTCACCCACCCTCTTATAAGTAACTCCTCACTCACTGAGCACCCCAATATGCTCACTAGGTCCCCAAGTTGGGTTTGGCGGCATTACACTTTGGAGTCATATAAGGAGGGGTGGATGTTGTTTCCCTCTCCCCAGGGAAGGTGTGAAGGACCTGAGGCCTACTTCAGGGCAACGCCTGAGGGAAGACTGCTGTGTCTCAGTCTCAGGTGCTTATCTGCTGTGTATTAGGGGCTGGGAGTATTAGGCAGTTGGGTTCAGAGGCCATGTGGGTTCATATACGTCCCTGTCTATAGTGATTTGTGTGTGAACCAACTGCTCTTCAGAAAAGACCAGTGACTGCAGCACACAGGGAGTTCTCTCCCCTGTGAGGAGTTAGACCTTTCTCTCTCTCTCTCTCTCTCTCGTTTATTTACTTACTTATTTTTATTTATTTAGACAGAGTGTCACCTCGCCCAAGCTCCACTCACACATACTGTGTAGCCCGAGCTAGTCACGAAGCGCTAGGACCACACGTACCCACAACCACATCCTCTCCCTCCATCCCCTTTGTCTTGCTTTCTCCTCCTTTTCCTTTCCTTCTGACTGATGTTCATTCTTGGTGTCAGTTCTTTCTGGGCAAGTTTAGTGTGACTCGAACCAAGAGACCCTGTACAATCTGTCACCGTCCCCAAAACAACAGACACTTTCTTGACAGGTCTCTTAAACATCCCCTCCGTGAGGACTGAGCTCAGACAACAATGGATCGGTTGCTTTCTGAGAACTTAAGTGATAAATTAATAACAGTAACTGCTGTCGTTGTCGGAGAGCTGGCCGACTTCAGGGACCAGTGGCCTTAGCTCACAATCCCCAGCTCCAAACACCCACACACATAACCTCACATACGTAGAATCAAAAATAATAAAAGTAAGTCCAGGTGGTGGTGGTACACACCTTTAATTTCGGCACTCAGGAGGCAGACGCAGGCAGATCTCTGAGTTCGAGGCCAGCCTGGTCTAGAGAGCGAGTTCCAGGACAGCCAGGGCTGCACAGAGAAAAACTAAAATGAGGTTTCTATTATGAAATCCCAGTCTGTCCAGATAACCCTGGATCCTACAGTAGAGCGACAAACTGTGATTTGAATTCTTCATAGAGAGGGGCTTGGTCGTGGACTTTGAGTCTTCCAAGTGTCTTTATGGAATCAACTGGGGACCTCCTGAGTCTGGTGCATTTACTAACAGTGCTGTCTTGTAAGTGTCGAAGATTAAGGTCTGAGAACAGTCAGGAAATTCTAAAGAAAGCTGTTGTTCCAGTGTTGGGCTCAGGAACCGACTGTTTATTCTCCTCCTTCGAGACAAAAGCTGGAACAGCCCAGGCTAGCCCAGTCGTTATGTAGCTGAAGAGGACCCTGAATGGCCAAGCTTCCCACCTTCGCCTCCTTGCAAAGAGCTGGATTACAGGTGTGTGTCACCACATCTGGTTTACGTGGTCCTGGGGACTGAACCCCGGGTCTCGTGAATGCCGGGCTGGTGCGTTAGAAACTGAGCTCTTGATACATCCTTATCCTCTGCTCGGCTCTCTCAATTCCTCTTCGAAGCTCATCTGCCTGGAAAGTTAGCGGTTCGCACCGCAGTAGTGACATTTGGTCATGTCCACGAGCAGACGCGGTCTCACAGCCACCCTGCGTCCAGTTCATCTCGCCTCCACCTGGTTGCCTGCTCCCTTTCTGGAAAATAAAGAGAATGTTTGCAAAGCTGGCTGAGTCCTTAGGGCTGTCGGGATATCTGAATCCAGGCAGAATCTTGGCAGGTAAAAAAGAAGGAAGAAGCAGACCACAGCCCAGTGGGTTCTCATTCTCAGGACGCCCCAGGGAGCTGGGCGGGTGCAGTTGCAACATTGCCTTCACAGCAGGCAGCTGAGTCACAGGGAATAGGGGACGAAAGAGAGGAAGACCCTGGCCCAGGGACACTTTTTTCCTCAAAATATTACTATGTATTTAAATCACCCTCCACAAGCCAGGCATAGTTGGGGACACAGGCCCAACACTAGGGTGACAGAGGTAAGAGTCATCCTTGACTATGTAGTGAGCTTGAGGCTAGCCTGAGCTACATGAAGCCCTGCCACAAGTAGAAAACCTAATTAATTAGTTAATTAAAAATCACTTTCCTACAGCAGGTATAGTGGCTCCCAGCTGCAGTCCCAGTACTTGGGCAGTTGAAGGAAAGAGACTGGCCCAAGTCTGAGGCCCACCTGAGCTGCTTACTGGCGATGCTCTCTCAAAACAGGGAAAAAATAAACTCCTTTGTTTGTAATGTAATAAATGTGCTGAGCAGGAATGCATGGCACGTGGCATTTGCTGGGGATGCTCCTCTGTTTTCTAGAAGAGCTCAGACCTGCAGAAAGGCCAGGGCAGATCCTATCTCAAAGCCCCTGGTGGCTGAATCACCGGCAAGGATCACCGGCAAGGATGGTGGTGTTCACCATGTTAGCTTTGGGTCCAGGGACTGACCAGGCCCACCCCTGCCTGGCTTCTGAGATGAAAGGAGATTGTGTGTGTTCAGGAATGGCCGTAAGCACCATGGGTCATTTATGTTTCCTTAGGAATGTAAAATTATAGCCTGTGAATTGTCTCTAGACCCCTCAGGTGATGAAGCTATAAACACCGTGCTCCCTAAATATCCTCCTCTTCCTCTTCTTCTTCTTTTTAGACAAGGTCTCTTCTTTTTAGACAAGGTCTCCCTCCCTATGTACCCCAGGCTAGCCTCACACTCATAGCCCCCTGTCTTGAGTGCTGGGTTGACCGGCATGCATGACCACACCCAGTTTGTTCCAAACATCTTTTCCATCTGGTTCGTTCAGTTCACACTTGATCTTCCTCAGAAGGCTGAAGATGGATTGGTTCATTCCACCCTGATGTTACCTGTGCACGTCTTTGCCTTGTTTGAAGTTGCATTTATTTATTCATCTGTGTATTTGTGTGTGCATGTATGTGTGTGCTATGTACACACATGTATGAGTTAGTGTGTGTGTATGGTGTGTACTGGGGCTGGTGTGGGGTGGGTGGATGGGGTGTATGCTCTTGCGTGTGTATGAAGCCAGAGAACAGACTGTGGGAGTTGGTTCTCTCTTTTTTTTTTTTTTTTTTTTTTTTTTTTTTTTTTTTTGGTTTTTCGAGACAGGGTTTCTCTGTGGCTTTGGAGCCTGTCCTGGAACTAGCTCTTGTAGACCAGGCTGGTCTCGAACTCACAGAGATCCGCCTGCCTCTGCCTCCCGAGTGCTGGGATTAAAGGCGTGCGCCACCACCGCCCGGCTGGTTCTCTCTTCCTTCTGCCATGTGGCTCCTGAAGATGGACCTCAGAAGCAGCTGTATTTCCCCACTGAGCAAGCTCACCAGCCCCTTCTCTGTTTTTTCATCAGTGGGATAATTCTGCAGGGGCTGCAGAGGTGGACTGATACTCAGGAGTCAGCAATGGGATCCTTTAATGTCTGTAGAAACTGTGAGTGATGTTTTTGCTCTGTGTCTCTCTGTGTGTGAGTGCACATGCGTAGGTATGTGTGCACACTCACATGTGTTCAGACACCAGAAGAGGATTAGGTGTGCCTTCCTCAGTCACCTTGTCCCTGTTTTCTTGAGCTGGGTCTCTCACTGAAGTTCTCTTTCTTCCTTTCCCCTCATTCTCTCTCTCTCTCTCTCTCTCTCTCTCTCTCTCTCTCTCTCTCTCTCTCTCTCTCTTTCTTTTTCTTTTTTTTTTTTTTTTTTTTTTTGGTTTTTCGAGACAGGGTTTCTCTGTGGCTTTGGAGCCTGTCCTGGAACTAGCTTTTGTAGACCAGGCTGGTCTCGAACTCACAGAGATCCGCCTGCCTCTGCCTCCCGAGTGCTGGGATTAAAGGCGTGCGCCACCACCACCCGGCTCTCTTTCTTTTTCAATAGACAGAGCTTCCTTTCCTATGTACCAGGCTGTCCTTGAACTCACGGAGTTCCATCTGCCTCTGCCTCCTAGTGCTGGGATTAAGGATATGTGCCACCAAACCCAGCTGCTCACTGAACTCCAAGCTCACAATTTTGGCTCAGTTGGTTGGTCAGTGAGCTCTCAGGATTCACCTGTCTCACCCCTCGATGCTGGGGTTACAGGCACAAGCAGCCTTGCTCAGCTTTTTACATGGGTGCTCAGGATTCGAACTTCAACCTTCACGCTTGCAGAACAACGGGTCCCACCCACTGAGCCATCTCCTAGCTTTATGTCCGCCTCCACCCCCACTTTTACTTTGGAGCTGGGAGAGAAGTGAGCTGAGGATGTAGTCCACGTTAGGCGGGTGTTCTACCACTGAGCCACATACCCACTCATCATGTATCCCTGCTAAACCTGGAACAAAGCCAGGCATGATGGAGCACACCTGAATTCCAACACTCAGGAGGCCTAGGGAGAAGGATCATGAGTTGGATCAGTCTGGGTTAATAGTGAAAACCATATCTTAAAAAAAAAAAAAAAAAGCCGAGTTGGGGGGGGGGGGAGAGGGGAATGGAAAGAGGGGAGGAAGTGTAAATTTTTGAATGGAAAAAAAAAAGGCCAGGTGGCACACTCCTTTAATCCCAGCACTCGGGAGACAGAGGCAGGTGGATCTCTGTAAGTTTGAGACCAGACTGGTCTATAAGAGCTAGTTCCAGAACAGGCTTCAAAGCTACAGAGAAACCTTGTCTTGAAAAAAAAAAGAAAAAAAGAAAAAAAAAAAAAAAAAAAAAAGAACAAAGAAAGAAAGAAAAAGTTTGGCGGTGGTGGCAAATGCCTTTAACCCAGCACTCAAGAGGTAGAAGGAGAAGTTTGAAGCCAGCCTGGTCTGTAGAGTTCCAGGACAGCGAGGATTGTTACATAGAGAAACACTGTCTCAACAAACAAACAAACAAACAAAGGAGAAAGAAAGAAAAAAAGAAAGAGAGAGAGAGAGAGAGAGAGAGAGAGAGAGAGAGAGAGAGAGAGCCAACTAGGAGTGATGGCACAGACCTTTAATCCCAGCACTCTCGAGAGGCAGAGACAGGCAGATCTCTAGGATAACCCGGGATACACAGAGAAACTCTGTCTCAAGCAAACCAACAAAAAGTCCAAAACAAAGAAAGAAATTTCCTGGGAAGCCAGGGCTACACAGTGAAAACTGGTCTAAAAAGACAGACAGACAGACAGACTGACCGACTAGTTCTCTCCCACTCCTCCACTGTTCTCTTGTCCATGACACATGTTTGGAAAGTCCTAAGCACTTTTCCTACATAGGCTCTAATCCTCAGGACGGTTAGGGACATGTTAAGCCTGGGTCTCATCACCAGGCTGCAAAGGCAGCGGAGATGAATCAACACTGTTAAGTCACCTCCTGTGGCTCAGGGTGTAAAGGGTTTGCTGTACAAGTGTGAGGACCTGAGTTCAAGATCCCAGCACCCACAGAAAAAGCCAAGTGCACCAGGTTGTACCTTTAATGCTCACAATGGGGAAGTAGAGTCAGAAGAATCCTTGGTGCTCAATGGCAAGCCCATGGGTGACACTCAATTACCAGTCCGTGGCCAATAGGTGAACTCCCGGATTAGTGAGAGACCCTGCCTCAAAAAACAAGACTAAGGAGACAGAGGAAGACACCCAGTCTTGACCTCAGCCTCCATGAATTGCACACATGAACACCTTCCAAGGTGAAGCCATACACATACACCCCACGCAAATCAATGACTAAATGTTCTGCACAGAGTATTATGTTATTACGTGGTGTTGTGTTACATTCCTTGTGAGGAATTTTTTTTAACCTATGGACAGTTATCATTTATGAGGTGGGCATGGCAGCTCACACCTCTGATCCCAGCACTTGGGAAGCAGGAGGATTGTCTGGGCTGTTAGGGAGACTCTGTCGTGTTGCGTGTTCTCAAATCCAAGGCTGCCTGGATAGTACAGTGAGCTCACAGCTTGCTGGGTTAATTTAGATGTCCGAAAACAAAAGCAAGTTAAAGTCTGACATGTCTCAGTGCAAGAACACTGTTCTTTTAAAACAATTTTTTTTTACAATGTGTATGTTTTGCCTGCATGCCTCTATGCTCCTAGAGGCCAGAAGAGGGCGCCAGAGCTCCTGGAACTGAAATTATAAACAGTTGTGAGCACCATGTGGGCGCTAGGAAATGAACACCAGTCCTCTGCAAAAGCAGTCAGGGCTCTTAACTACATCTCTCCTGGCCCAGCCTTTTTTTTTTTTTTTTTTTTTTTTCCATTTCGAGACAGGATTTCTTTGTGAGGCCTGGCCTTGAACTCACAGACATCCTGTAGCCTCTGCCTCTGAGTGCTGGAATTAAAGCCATGTGCCACCACAACCTGCAACATTTTTTTTTTTTTGCACTGGTTCTCCTGCTTTGGACTCTGGAGTCCTGAGATTTTAAGTCTGTGCCACCATTCCTGACTTCCTACCTTCATTTTATGTGTTCCTCTGCTGTCCTGTGGAGGACCCTGGGCAGGCAGCCTCGGGCTGTGTGTGGAAGTTAGCAACAGGATGGAGAGAGGCCAGTGCTTTGGCGGTTTCAAGGTAGAGAAAGCTGGACCAGGAGGATGGTGGCAGAGATAGAAGGGTTGAGGTGATCTTTGTGGTCCCTAGGGGTCAGGATGCTTGACTCCTGAGGACAAGTTCCTAAGCACTGCCGGGGGCTTTCCGAAGCAATTGTGTGGATGGGAACAGGACAAGAGCCTAGATGACTGGGCTGTTTGAACCCTGATCACTGTAGTGATAGATGTCCAAAGGTCTGGGTGACACAATCAGCTGCCACACTGTACACGTCAGAGGCAGAGATGCGGAGATTTCAAGTTTGAGGGCTACCTGAGCTGTATCATGAGCTACAGAGGGAGACCTCAACTCCAAAACTAAGTGAAGGAAAGAATGCTGAACTTGGGCGTGAACCAAATGAATGGACACAGATGAAGAGAGAGCGTCCCAGGACCCAGCTCCAAGCGGGCAGCACTAACAAAATGGTTGCCTACGAACCTGGGGGAAACTAAGCAAGCATCCTATTCTGGGAGCTCAGAAGGTGTTTCCAGGAGTTGCCGAACTAGCTTGATAAATTTTAAAAGATGATCCTGCTGGGCATGGGAGCACACATCCGTAATCTCAGCACTCAGGAGCCGAGGCGGGGGATTGCTATGAGCTTCCAGGCAGGCTGGGTTGCAAAGTGATTTCCAGGCCAGGCTATATGTCACAGAGGAAGTTCTATTCCATCCAGGGCCATGCACCAAGACTCTCAGAGAAAAGAGAGGAAGGAGGGAAGAAAGGAGGGAGAGAGAAAAGACAGAGAAAGAAAAAAAGAGAAAGCTAATTTTTGAGAACTGATCAATGGATATGATAGGCTGTGGGTTGTGGGGTCCATTTCTTCATCCCCTTTAATTGACGGTGCCATCAGTCTTCATTCAAAATGCTATGGACAGTTGGGTGGTGGCGGCGCAGGCCTTTAATCCCAGCACTCGGGAGGCAGAGGCAGGCGGATCTCTGTGAGTTTGAGGCCAGCCTGGTCTACAGAGCAAGTTCCAGGACAGCCAGGGCTCTACACAGAGAAATCCTGTCTCAAAAAACCAAAACCAAACAAATAAACAAACAAAAACCAAAATGCTGTGGACACTATAGCAAGGATGTGCAGAGGTCCTGCAGCAAACAAACTGTTCTGCTCACCAACAGGATATGGTGGGAGAGGTGTGTTTGATTTCCTAGTGTCCAGGACCAAATTTAAATAGTGATGATGACCGCATTCTGGCGTGGGGGCGCACACCTTTAGTCCCAGCATTATGGAGGCAGAGGCAGGCGGACCTCTAAGAGTGCGCCGTCAGGCTGATCTACAGAGCGAGTTCCAGACCAGCCAAGGCTGCATAGTGAGAAGATTTAATTGCCTCGTCTGACTCAGACACTTCCAGCTTTATGATAACCACTTTCCTGCAGCGGCAGGGGGACCTAGGGGCTCTGTGGGGCGGGTGTGGCAAGCAAAGGCCCTACACACCAAGTCCTGAGCCATAAATGAGAAGGAGGTGAGCTCCTTTTTTTTTCCAAAGATGTCATGGCTGCCCTCGTATGCCATCTTGGAAATGGCTTCTCGTGCCTGGGCAGAGTGTCCCATGTCTCTACCTGATATATCTCTTCCTACTAACTTCAGGTGATGGCACCTGGCGACATCCTGACTGCCACTTAAGACAGACTCCACTCCAGGCCCTTGGGCCTGCACCGCTCCCAGATTCCAGGCCTGCAGAAGCTGTGAGATAGAGAATGGTAATTTGTCACATAACGATCAGTAAACAAGGGAAGCAGGAACTGTGATGGAGGTGCTGGCTCTGGAAATGAGCTGGGCAGGGATGTGGCCCTCGGGGAACCGGGGAGCCACAGGTCAGGTCTGACCTCAGACCTCTATTTCAGGTTACGTCCCCGGCCACCCCTTACAGGCAAGGAAATGGAGACCCGTGAGCAACAACACGGTCTTCTGTCCCGTTTGTAGCATGGAGGGACGACTAAGTTGAATGCTGTGTAGAACCAAGAGAGGAAGCGTCACTCCGCTTGTAACTGGGCAGCTGTACCCGCAAGGCTTCAGGGAGAGGGAAGTGCCTGATAATCGGGAGGGACAGCTGGAGGCTTCAGAGCTTTAGAAGGAATCCAAGGACAATCTCCCCATCCACTGCATCTTTCTCCTTCTCTCTCCACTCAAACGCTCCGTCCCTGAAGACGCTCACAGTGTGCACGGCCTGTTCATCTGGAGATGTAGACCAGGCTTGTGCAAGGAACCAAGACTGCATGCGTGCCCCTTCAAGAGCCGCCCCTAAGCTCTCTTTCCTCTGCCTTCTTCTGATCCAGAGCCTAGCAGTCTAAAATATTCCTCTTCTCAGACCTCCCCTCAGCTTCCAGGGTTGCGGCTCAAACCTATAGAGATCCACCAGCCTCAGGCTTCTGAGTGCTGAGACTGAAGATATTTAATTTTTTTATTATTGTTGATTTTGGGGTGGGTTGTAATTTATTTATTTATTTATTTATTTATTGTTTATCAAGACAGGGTTTCTCTTCGTAACAGCCCTTGCTGTCCTTGAACTCACTCTGTAGACCAGACTGGACTCAAACTCACAGATATCCACCTGCCTCTGCTTCCCAAGTGTGTCTGCACCACAGGCTCCTACTGTGTAGCCCAGGCTGGCCTTGAACCCACAGAGATCTGCCTGTCTCTGTCTCCGCAGCGCTGGAACTAAAGGCATCGGCCACCATGCCCAACAAAAGACTTTTTAGAATTATATTTATTTGTGCGTGTGCACATGTGTGCCACAGTGTGCAAACAGAAGTCAGAGAACAACTGGCAAAGTAGGTTCTCTGCTTCCGTCATGTGAGCTCCAGGGATAGACCAGGTTCTCAAGTTTAGTGGCAGGCTTTCTTATCCACTGAGTCACCCAGCCCATCCTAACATGAATTTATTGTATGAGAAACAGTTAGAGAAACCAGAACTATCTGGTAAGACCCTATTACTGAGCGAAGCAGTGGTGGCGCATGCCTTTAATTCCAGCACTCAGGAGGCAGAGGCAGTCAGGTCTCTGTGAGTTCAAGGCTAGGCTGGTCTACAAAGCGAGTTCCAGAACAGCCAGGACTATGCAGAGAAACTGCCTCCATAAGACAAAACAAAGACGCTATTACTGAAGACACAACACACTTTGGTTGCAGGGTACGGGGAATCAAAGTGGAAACGGCCTATATTTATTTGTTTACTGAGTGAGTGTCACAATCACTTGTGGAGGACACCTTCAGGGTCGGTTCTTTCCTTCTGGCACGTGGGTGGGTCCTAGGGATTGAACTCAGGTGGCGAGGCTTGGTGACAAGAGTCTTTACCTGCTGAGCCATCTCACCAGCCCACGCTTAGGTGTTCTGCCCCCCATTCCAAGACCTTCATCTCTTTCTCCTGATAGTAAATCCACTCTCTAGTGCATTTGCCTGTGCCCAAGGCAGGCATCATCAATCAATTGCTGTACCTTCAATCCAACTCTGAGGCAGTCTCAACCCTGAGTTCTAAGTCATCTGTGGAGTTGACCCTGCAGAGAAGAGGTGTTTGCCATTCGGATTCTGCTCTAGGCTGAGGTGGAGCTAACACGGGCATCTGGAATGCCTGGTCCCAGTTCTCACTCTGGACGTTACCAGCCCCGTAGACTCAGCTCTGTATTGTCTGTCACTTAGGTACCAATGGCGGGAAGTACAAGGGCAACTTCTGGCGGAGGTTGACGGCTCTGTGACCTGAGTCACATGACCCAGCAGCACCTCCAAGTGCATACTAAAACAAAAGGCAGTTTAAAGAAGATAAAGAAATATTTTTCCCCCTCAAGACAGGGTTTCCCTGTGAAACAGTTCTAGCTGTCCCGGAACTAGCTCTTACAGACCAGGCTGGACTTGAACTCACAGAGATTCATTGGCCTGCCTCTGCCTCCTGAGTGCTGGGATTAAAGGTGTGCAACACCACTGCGTGGCTTTTCTTCAGTTTCTGATGGTGTCTTGTCTTTTCTTTTCTTCCTTCCTTCCTTTCTTTCTTTCTTTCTTTCTTTCTTTCTTTCTTTCTATAGGAACTTGTTTTTCTTTTCTTCCTTCCTTCCTTTCTTTCTTCCTTCCTTTCTTTCTTTCTTTCTTTCTTTCTTTCTTTCTTTCTTTCTTTCTTTCTTTCTTTCTTTCTATAGGAACTTGGATTTGAACTCAGGGCCTCATGCATGTTAGGCAAGTGCTCTACCATTGAGCTATAGCCTCAGTCTCTAATGGTGCTCTTTTTTACAGGGGCTTGGGGAGAGGTTGTTGTGTGTTTAATCTTGAGACAAGATCTCTTGCAGCTGCTGAGACTGGCTTTGAACTTGCTCTGTATTCCTTTTAGGCCTTTAATTTTTGGTTTTCCTGCCTCAGATTCTCCAACACAAGAAAGGCTGGCATCACCACAGGGGGTAATGACTAATGCCTACCACCCTCCACACAGGCCTCTGGGCAGGCATGCTTAGGAGGTCAGTCCAGGTTCTTCCCACCTGCATTCACCTCCCAGCTGAGACCCAACCCACACCCGTGTTTCTCCTTCATCTCCCAGCTGAGACCCAACCCAGACCCGTGTTTCTCATTCACCTCCCAGCTGAGACCCAACCCACACCCGTGTTTTTCAAACCCTGAAGCACACAGGAGCCCAGGGTCTTTGCTAGAGAGTTTCTCAGCGTGCAGGGCTGCTGGCACTCAGGGATTCAGGCCACAGGGACTCACAGCTGGAGTGCCTCAACTCCCCTTTCAGTCCGCTCTTGCTTCCAAAAAGGTAAGCTGCAGGCTTGCGATTAGCTCAGCTTGGAGAGTGCTTGACCAGCGTGCAGGAGGCCCTGTTCCCATCCTAAACGTGGCAATAAACTGAGTGGGATGGATGGCCCGTGTCATCCTAGGACTGGGGAGACAAACAGATACAGGAGGATCAGGAGTTCAAACATCTTCAACTACACATTGAGTTTGAGGCAACTTGGGCTGCATAAGAGCCTTTTGGTTGTTGTTTCTAAGTATATTTTGTGTGTGACAGGGTCTCACTATGTCACTCTGGCTGTGCTGGAACAAACTGTAGACCAGGCTGGTCTCAAACTCACAGATATCTGCCACCTCTGCCTCATTTATTTTTTATGTATGTTTGTGTGTGTGTGTGTGTGTGTGTGTGTGTGTGTTTGTGGCAGGGTTTCTCTGCTGTTCCTGGAACTTGCTTTGTAGACCAGGCTGGTCTTAGGCTCCACCTGCCTCTGCCTCCCAAGTGCTGGGAATAAAGACGTGCACCACTGCCTGTTTTTTTTTGTTTGTTTGTTTTTGAGACAGGGTTTCTCTGTAGCTTTGGAGCCTGTCCTGGACTTGGCTCCTTTGTGCTTCGACTCTACAGAACCACAGGAAAGTGCTCCTCTAAGAGCTTTGACATTCAGCAACTGGAGGGGGAGTAGATGGCTGGGTCAGCATTTGTAAAGACTATGAAACTCAGTTCAAATTTTCAGTTGCTAAAATTACAAGTTTTGTTCTTGCCAAGCAGTGGTGGTGGCACACACCTTTTAATGCCAGCACTGGGGAGGCTGAGGCAGGTGGATCTATGAGTTTGAGGCCAACCTGGTCCACAGAGTGAATTCCAGGACAGTAAAGACAAGCAGACACAGAAAAACCCTGTCTAGGAAAACAAAGAAAGCAAGCTTTGTTCTTTTGTTCTTCAGGAGTGGAGACCCAGGGGAACAATGGCATTGGTGAATATGTCTAAAACTAATCAGTCAGCGTCAAAGGGAGATGGCTGTGGTTGGAGACAGTTTTGATCTCCATAATACATGTGAGTATAACACGAGTAGCAGTTTAAAAACCATTGGTAATATAATTTATAACACATCCGTATGTATACATATATATCTATGTTTCTATACATGTGTCTTGGTGCAGAGGACAGCTTGGAGCTAGTTCTCCTCTTCCACCATGCAGGTCCCAGGGATTGAACTCAGGTCATCTGGCTTGGTGGCAGACCTTCTACCCACGGAGCCATCTTGCTTGCCCTGTTTTTGTCTTTGGGGCACTAAGACTCAAAGATAGAGCCTCACGCATGCTAAGCACGTGCTCCCCAGAAAGCTCATTCATCAGCTCCTGAAGCCTTCCGCTCAGTGGCTGAAATGGGAATTTCACAACTCCCGTGAATCATCAGATGCTCTTGTGTGCGTGTGTGTTTTTCCCTCTCAACTGTTTTAACCAGAATAAACTACTTCCACGCCACTCGGACGCTGCTCCTACCCCTCTCAAGCATTTTTTAATCTCCTCGCCCACCCTTTCTACGGTGAACACACTTACCTTGATTGGGAAAGGAAATTCCATGAATGCAGAAGCTGGGAGCTGTGACTGTTTCCCCTGTGTAAAGATGAGGGAGGATACTCAGGGTGGGGTGGTAGCAGGCGCCTCAGTCTCCAGGGAAGATAAGTGGTATCAGCTGGTTAGATCAGATAATTAGATATCTGGGAAGGAAGCCACTTCGATAACCTGGTTTAGGGAACTGATAACAAGCTGTATTCTGGCCTGGCGGTCCTCCTTGTTCACTTTTGAAGCAAGTTCTTTGACACACTATTTTTTTTCCTAGCTGGTGCAGCAGCTCAGGTTGGGGCTTTCCCTAGAAAGGACTGGAAATGTTTGCTGTTGGCTGGGGTCACTCGCCAAAGTCCCAAGTTGTCTAAGGTTGTTCACTTCCTATTTGGTGTTATTTAGCTTAGATTTATTTTCATTTTTATTTCTGTATAGTTGTGTGTGCCTGTGTGTCTGGTATGCATGTGTAGGTGCTGGAGAGGGTAGAAAAGGTCTTTGGATTCCCTAGAGCTGGAGTTACATGTGGTTGTGAGCCACCATATCAGTGCTGGGAGCCACACTCTGGCCTCTCAAGAGCACAAAGTGCTCTTAACCACCAAGCCATCTCTCCAGCCCCCTCCTGGTTGGCAGTGCATCACATCTACCCTCAGCACTTCTTCACCACTGCGGACATCTGAGGATGCTCATTCGGTCCCTGGAGATGCTGCAGGATTCACCATCGTAGACGAAGAGGATTTAAAAAGCAGGTGCTGCCAGGCATGATGGCGCTCGAATTTAATCTCAGCGTTCAGAACTTTGTGAGTTTGAGGCCAGCTTGGTCTACATAGCCCATTCTAGGCCAACCAGTGATACACAGTGAAATCCTGTCTCAAAAAATAATAAAAATAAACTGGGTAGTGGTGGTGCACACCTTTAATCTCAGCACTGGGGCAGCAGAAGCAGGGGGATCTCTTGAGTTCAAGGCCAGCCTGGTCTACAAAGTGAGCTCCAGAACAGTCAAGGCTACACAGAGAAATCTTGTCCAGAAAAATAAAATAAAATAATTAAAAAATAATCATTAAATAAGCTAGGGCTAGAGTAACATGGTTACCTAGCATATCTGAAGCCCTGATTTTAATCCCCAGAACAGCATAAACCAGGTATGTAGAGTGGGGACCAAAAGAGTAAACGTTCAAGGTCGTCCTTAGCTACACAGGGATGTCGTGGTCAGTGTACAATACAGGAGACTCTGTCTAGATGAATAAACAAGTACAAATAGATCTTGTCAATCCTCTAGCATGGGGGAGACGGAAGCAGGCAGACCCTGGCAAGTTTGAGGCTAGCCTGGTCTACATAGGGAATTCCAGCTCAGCCAGATCTACACAGTGGGATCCTGTCTCAAAAAAAAATTTAAAAACAAAAAAGTCTATTTTCCCTGGCCAAACTGTACTGCTATCCTCCCCTTCCGCTTGTCTATCTGTTGTAGAACAGTGTGGCTGTCAGCCAGACCCACAGTCAGCAAATAAAGGCAGAGAGCTGAGTAAATTTGCCTGGGACACCGTGATTCCTGCGAGGTCATCAAGTTAAGCATTAAGCGAGTAGAGACACGTGTTCAGTCGCTGTCAGATCTGTGCTAGAAACTGAGAGAAGGATCCCGCCCTCCCCACCCCCTTTATTGTCAGACTCCCTGAAATCACGAACCGTGGGGCTTCCTTACCTACATCCCCTGAGGAGAGCTTTCCCACGAGCTCTCAACATGGCTGATCCAATGCCCCAGGCTTCTCTAAGAATGCCCCATGTTGGCCAGTGTGCCTCAGTCCACACATGGAAATAGTTCAGGTAATGATAAGCTTTCAAAGAAAATTAAAGGGCGAGTAGCTGGCTGTGGTGGCACAGGCCTTTAATCCAAACGTTTGTTAGGCAGAGGCAGGCGGATCTCTGTGAGTTTGAGGCTTGCCTGATCTACACACGGAATTCCAGGACAGCCAAGAATATTTAGAAAGACCATGTCTTAAAACAAACAAAAAACAACAAACAGCCAAGTGTGGCGGTGAAGGTGAAGGCCTGCCATGGCAGAGACAAGGACAAGATGACTGTTGCATATCTAAGGCCAGCCTGCACTACAGAATGAGTTCTAGAACAACCTGGCTAAAGACTCTCAAATGCCAGAAATAAAAAAAAAGAAAAAAAAGGGCGGGGGGGGGGGCAGGTAGGGCTGGAGAGATAGTTCAACTGTTAGAGGACCTGGGTTCAATTCCCAGCACCCACATAGCAGTTCACAACTGTCCGTAACTCCAAGATCTGACACCTTCACACAGACATACATGCAAGCAAAACACCAATGAAGGATGTAGCAGGGCCTGAAATTCACTAACACCTTTTTTCTCCAGGGCAGAGGAAGCAAATTCTTTCCACAAGAGAACCAATGGCCAACGACATTTATGACTTTGTGGGTCAGATGGCTTCTGTGCAGAGATACTACCACCATCCTGATGTGAGATTCCCCTTTGTATGCTGTGAATATGTTTTATTATCATTGGATAATAAAGAAGCTGCTTTGGACCATAACAGGGCAGAATATAACCAGGCTGGAAAAGATGGAGAGAGAGTAGGCAGAGTCACAGAGATGCCATGTAGCTGCTGAAGGAGAAAGATGCTGCCTGGAACCTTTCTGGTAAGTCACAGCCTCGTGGCAATATATAGATTAATAGAAATGTGTTAATTTAAGATATAAGAGCTAGCTAGGAATATGCCTAAGCTATTGGCCAAACAGTGTTGTAATTAATAACATTTGTGTGTGATGATTTGGGTCTCAGCACCGGAAACGAACGAACGATCAGTCTCCATTTACACCATTCCCCACCCCCAAAATCTCCACCCCACCCCCAGCTCTGCATCTGCCCCAGAGCAGTCAAGACTACTGGGTGTATAGACAGAACTGGAGGCCAAACCCCAGTGGCAGTTTCCTTCCAGACACTGAAATGTAAACTTCCTGACAGAAAATATTACCTTTTTTTCTCTTTTATTTTGATAGTTTGGGTTGTTTTTTAAAATATAAGGTTTCCCTGTGTAGCCAAGGCTGGTCTCAAATTCAGATTCCTGTCTTTGTTTCCCAGCACACCTGGCTTCCTTTTCCTCCTTTTATGTTCTTATTTTTAGAATAAAATAAAGTGAGATCCTGTTTCAAAAATAGATGTGCTTGTTTATTCTTTCATACATGTATACAATGTATATTGCTCATCCTTGCCCAGGCCCCTGGGGCGTACCCCAAGGCCCCCTCCCACCTTCATGTCGGGTCACCCTTCTTTCAAGATTTATTTGAGTGTTTGCCTGCAACTCCATCTGGGCGCCATGTGTATTCAGTGCCAGAGGAGACCAGAAGAGGGCATCAGATTCACTGGAACTGGAGTTACAGACGGTTGTAAGCCACCATGTAGGTGTTGGGAATTGAACCCTGGTCCTTTGAAAGAGCAGCTGTTGCTCTTAACCTCTGCATCATCTCTTCTGTTCCCATGTTTGTTGTTTCTTAATTTTTTTTTTTAAAGTATAGCTGGGTGGTGGTGGCGCACACCTTTAATCCCAGCACTTGGGAGGCAGAGGCAGGCGGATCTCTGTGAGTTCGAGACCAGCCTCATCTACGATAGCTAGTTCCAGGACAGGCTCCAAAGCTACAGAGAAACCCTGTCTGGAAAAACAAAGACAAAACAACAACAAAAAAGGTGTAAAGTCCTTTTCAGCTTGGGGCAGTTGTGTCCCCTTCGCTTCCTTAGTTTACAGACACTTGACCTTGGACTCCACCCCCACCATACCCCCTAGTCTTAGAACAACCATTCCGCTTATCTTGACGTACTGTCCACTTAGGGACAATCTCCACAGAGTGGCAGGCAGTCGGGACACATGGACCAGAGCCAGTCAGTAACTGAACCCATCCAAATCTCAAGGACTATAACATCTCACTAGCAGAAACATTCGCCCCCTCCTCCCCACCCTTTCAGCCCCCCACCCCTGCACCCATCCTTCCTGGCAGTGTTTCTAAGCCTCAGCACCAAGTACTTTGGGGCCAGGTATTCCTATGCTGTGGATGACCAGCCATCCTATGTGGGGTCTTTAGCAGCTTCCTCATCCTCTGTCCACCAGCGGACTGCTGCATCCCAGGTTGTAAAGACCAAAAGCACCTTCAGGGATTCCCAGATACCCTGGAGAACCTCTGCCCTAAGTCTTCTCTGTAAACAGAACGTCCCATGATGCTGACTTTAAGTTTGTTAGTTTGTTTGTTTGTTTATTGTGTGTGTGTGTGCACACAAGATGTGTGTGGCACATAGGTAGAGGTCAGGGGACAATGTTGTAGAATCAGGTTTCTCCTTTCATCTTTACGTAGGCTCCAACGAATCCAAAACCAGGAGCCAGGCTTGTCCACAAGTGCCTTCCTGCACAGGGTCAGTTCAACAGCCCGCATCCCTTTCATGGCTGAATAATATTCCATTGTTTGGCGTAATAGTTTACGTATCTATGTGTTATGTCCACTTTTTACTCTCGGGGATGATGTTGCTATAACTATTTGTGCCAATTTCTGAGGTGGATGTATCTTTGCTTCTCTCCTTGTACGCAAGTGTCTGACTGTAGAATAACTGGGCCAAATGGAAATTACATCTTTAACACTTTGAGAAATTGCCTATTTTCCAAAAGGGTTTTGTTATTTACTGTCCCACCAGCAATATTTGAGTACCTTGGTGTCTTTCCATTCTTACTGCCAGTTGTTAGTGGCTTCTTTGGGGAATGGGGAGGAGTGGCATGTGTGTGTGTGTGTGTGTGTGTGTGTGTGTGAGATGTACACATCTGTCTGGATACATGCGCCTGTGTAATGCAGAGACCAGAAGACGTCCAGTGTCTTACTCCACCTTTCTTTGACACAGACAGACACTTTTTTTTAAACATTTTTTTAATATTTATTTATTTATTATGTATACAATATTCTGTCAGTGTGTGTGCCTGCAGGCCAGAAGAGGGCACCAGATCTCATTACAGATGGTTGTGAGCCACCATGTGGTTGCCGGGAATTGAACTCAGGACCTTTGGACGAGCAGGCAGTGCTCCTAACTGCTGAGCCATTTCTCCAGCCCCTGACACAGACACTTTGACTGAACCTGGAGCCCTAACCACCCTCCTGTGTTCACCTCACACACCCACATCCCACAGTGCTGGGAGCACAGTCTCACCCAGCTTTATATGTGGTGTGGGGATCTGAACTCAGGTTCACATTTGCATTGTAAATGCTCTTAGCCAAGCTGTCTCTTGGGCCCCTTTTGTTCAATAAAACCCCACTCACTGGGAGGTAGGAAGTGGTACCTTACTGCCGCTGTTGTCTCCAGACCCAGATGACTAAGGATGCTGAGCTCGTCAGTCAGTTCTCCGAGCTGACGAGCTGACATCTGTTCAGGTGTTGCCCATTTTGACTGCAGCTGTCCCTTTTACATCTTTTTTATATAAAAAAGATATCCCTTTTGTATCTTCTTTTTTTGGTTTTTGGTTTTTCAAGATGGGGTTTCTCCGTAGCTTTGGAGCCTGTCCTGGAACTAACTCTCATAGACCAGGCTGACCTAAAACTCACAGAGATCCGCCTGCCTCTGCCTCCGCCTCCGAGTGCTGGGATTAAAGGCATGTACCACCACCACCTGGCATTAGGTGTCTTTTTTATGATTTATTTTTATTTTATGTGCATTGGTGTTTTGCCTGTATATATGTCTATATGAGGGTGTTGGATCCCTTGGAACTGGAGTCACAGACAGTTGTGAGTTGCCATGTGGGTGCTGGGAATTGAACCTGGATCCCCTGGAAGAGCAGTCAGAGCTTTTAACTGCTGAGCCGTCTCTGCAGCCCCTCAACTGTGTTATTAGTCTTAGAAACAATATAGTGGCTAAGGGGAAAGGAAGGGGTCTTTATAGGCTTCAAATACTACTTCCCTCTTAAATACACAAATGCTTTGAAAAGGTATTAATCAGGACATTGAAAAAGCAGATACATCACTTAAGCAAAAAACTTAGGCAAGCCAGGTAGGTGGTTCATGCCACATAATCCCAGCATTTAGGAGACTGAGGCAGAAGGGTCATGAGTTCAAGGCCAGCCTGGGATACGTAGTGAGACCCTGTCAAAAGGAAGGAAGGGAAAATAACACGTGGAGGTTTGTTCATCATTAATCATTAATCAAGAGGTAAAGATGAAACTTGACACATGGATTTCTTCATATGTCCAGTTCATCCACCCAAAACAACACCCTTTTGAGGAATGGCAGCCGCAGCCAGGTTTGTGATCATTTAGAAGCCACTGTGTGTCAAGCACCATTCAGTGTGTTACGTGTCCTAAGCTAATCTAATTCTGTAAGCGCCGTTGTCCCCTCCACTTTATAGAGGCGGAAACCAGCATAGAGGTTTGCACCCCTGCAGGGCTCTGGCGATGGAGGGGTGGCGCTCTCCAGGCACTGGCTTCTGGCTCTTGAGTCTGAATGATTGACCACACACTGTAGGGACCTTGGGAGCAGCTGGAGGCTTTTCTTCTCATCTAAAATCTCTTTGCTGGTTTATGACCCAAGCTGGGCTCTCAGTCTCATCGCTCTCAAATCAGGTTGTTTAATTAGCCACTTCCCAGGGTCTTTTTTTTTTTTTTTCCTGTTCAAAAATCTCTGCTGTTCCAAACACATCTCGCCAGCTTTTCAAGATAGTTTTACAGCTTATTGTCAGCTTCGCTCAGGCAGTCTTGGAAGGTCGCAGGAGCTTTGAGGGTTCGCAGTCAGACGTTCCTGGGTTCAAATCCCCACTCTGCTCTTTACAGACGATGTGATGCAAAAGTCATTTACCCCATCTGAGTGAGATGCAGGCTTCTCACCCACATCACTCATACTAAAACGTGCAAATTGTGTCATAGGCAAAATGACACTAAGTTCATTGTTTTTACATCCTTCAAGTACAGTGAAAGTAAACGACGAGAATTTAAGTCAAGTGATGCAGTGCACCCTTTAAACCCAGCACTCGGGAGGCAGAGGCAGGAGATCTCTGAGTTCATAGCCAGCCTGGTCTACAGAGCAAGTTCCAGGACAGGACAGGGCTACACAGAGAAATCCTGTCTCGAAAAGCAAAAAGCAGAGAGAGAGAGAGAGAGAAAGAGAGAGAGAGAGAGAGAGAGAGAGAGAGAGAGAGAGAGAGTTTAACAATCAGGGCCATGAAGGATCATTTTTGTTTTGGATATTGGGGGGTCATCGACAAATGATAGCTCAGTATCACACAAAGCAAAGCTTTCTGGAGGGTCCCCATAACACTCCCAAGCGGATCCAGGAACTAAAGACACAGTTTACATGCCACTGAGTCTAGAACTATCCAGATTATTAAATCTTTTTTAAAAAATATTTTTATGGTTTATTTAACTTTATTTTATATGTGCATTGGTGTGAAGGTTTCAGATTCCCTGCAACTGGATCTTCAGACAGTTGTGAGCTGCCATGTAGGTGCTGGGAATTGAACCTGGGTCCTCTGAAGTCAGTGCTCTTAACCACTGAGCCTTCTCTCCAGTCCCAAATTATTAAATCTTTAAAAAACTTTTTTTGGCCGGGCGGTGGTGGCGCACACCTTTAATCCCAGCACTTGGGAGGCAGAGGCAGGCGGATCTCTGAGTTTGAGGCCAGCCTGGTCTACAAGAGCTAGTTCCAGGACAGGCTCTAGAAACTACAGGGAAACCCTGTCTCGAAAAACAAAACAAAAAAAAACAAAACAAAATAAAACTTTTTTTGTTTGTATTTGTTTTTTGAGACAGGGTTTCTCTGTGTAGCTCTTACTGTCCTGAAACTTGCTCTGTAGACCAGGCTGGCCTCAAACTCATAGAGATCTGCCTGCCTCTGCCTCCCAAGTGCTGGGATTAAAGGCCTATGCCACCACCACTTGGCTTCAGATTTTAAAATCTCATAGGACAAAAATTTATAATTCTTAAAAAAAAAAATTTTTCCTTAAAGATGTTTGTTTTGCTGCATGGAAACATAAATATCTGTTTTCAAGTTACATAAAAATAGTTCATCAAATGGGAGTGTGAAATGTTGCCGTGACAACTTGAGGTAAATATGCCAGTGCCAGCCTGCCGTTCTAGCACACAGGAGGGAGAATGGAAGGGGGGCTCAAGGTTATCACTGATTACACAGAGTGCCATTCTACGGGCTCAAGGAAAGCCTTAGCTACATAATGAGTTTGAGGCCAACCAGGCCTACATAAGTCCCTGTATAGACAGAAGTTTCTGTCCCATCTGGTTCTGTAGCTGTTCAGTCCCAATGAAACACACAGAGACTTATATTAATTACAAACTGTTTGGCCTATTAGCTCAGCCTTATTACTAGCTTTTGCAACTTAAATTAACCCATGATTCTTATCTATGTTTAGCCATATGACTTGGTATCTTTTCTCAGTAAGCTATTCTTATCTTGTTTCCCCTGTGTCTGTCTCTGCCTTTCCTCTTCCCACAATTCCCTAGTATGGTTGCTCCACCTTATACTTCATGTCTGGCTACTATCAATCAGCATTTTATTAAACCAATACACATGACAAATCTTTACAGTGTGCAAGAGCATTGCCCTGAAGCACCCCTATCTCAAAAGCAACAACATCAAAATTTTATTTATGTTTTAATAAATTACCTGAAGATCAGAGGTAAATCCAAGCCACTAGAAGCCAGGCAGTGGTGTCACACACCTTTAATTCCAGGATTTGGGAGACAAAGGCAAGTGGATTTCTATAAATTCAAGGCTACCTGGGCTACACATGATCAATGCAGAAACAGATCTGGGTGGTGGTGGCTCACACCTTTAATCCCAATGGTAGGGATGCCTTTAATGTCAGCACTAGAGGGGAATATAAGACGGGAGGAGATCAAGGCTCAGACTCAGTTTGCAGTCACCCAGCCTTGGTAGAAGTGAGACTTCTCTAGTGGCTTGGCTGCTTTTCTTTTCTGATCCTCAGCTTGAACCCCAATATCTCTGTATCTGGGTTTTTATTAGTCATGCTACATTTAATAGCCATGAAAAAAGACTCATCTAATATTCTATTATGGGGCTTAATTAAGAATCTGTATTTGATATCATAAGTGGTATACTTTAATTCTTTTATTGATTTATTTTTCGTGAGGGTGTGTGTGGGCAGGTGTACACCACAATCCATGTGCAGAGGTCAGAGGACAACTCTCTGGAGGGTGTGTGTGGGCAGGTGTATACCACAATCCATGTGCAGAGGTCAGAGGACAACTTTCTGGAAGCAGTCTGTCTTCCTTAGGGCTTCTATTGCTGGGAAGAGATAATATGGTCATGGCAACTTTTTTTTTTTAAATGTGCACTGATGTTTTGCCTGAATGTGTGTAAAGGAGTCAGATTCCCTGGAACCAAAGTTACAGACAGTTGTGTGCTACCATGTGGATGCGGGAAATTAAATCGGGGTCCTTTGGAAGAGCAGTCAGTGCTCTTAACCACTGAGCCATCTCTCCAGCCCAACCATGCAACTCTTATAAAGAAAAACATTTAGTTGGGGTGATTTACAATTTCAGAGGATTAACCCATTATTATCATGGCTGCATGCAGGCAGATATAGTGCTGGAGAAGGAGCTGAGAGTCCTACATCTTAATCTGAAGGCAACAGAAGGAAAGACTGTCACACTGGGCATGGCTTGAGGATATATGACATCTCAAAGCCCACCTCCACACACTTCCTCCAACAAAGCCATTCCTACTCCAACAAGTCCACACCTCCTAATGGTGCCACTTCCTATGGGCCAAACATTCAAACACATGAGTCAATGGGGGCTATACCCATTCAAAACACCACACAGTTCTTGACTTTCAGCAAATGGGACCAGGGATCAAATCAAGGTCCTCAGGCTTGGGCTTGGCAGCAATCACCTTTTCTGATTTGTCAGTTTTTTGTTTTTTTTTTTTGGTTTTTCGAGACAAGGTTTCTCTGTGGCTTTGGAGCCTGTCCTGGAACTAGCTCTTGTAGACCAGGCTGGTCTCGAATCTGATTTGTCAGTTAATTGTGTGTCTATGTGTGCACTTGTGGAGGTCAGAGGACATCTTGCAGGAGCTGTTTCTCTCCTTCGAAGATGTGGGTTCAGAGATGGAACTGAGGGCATTGGGCGTGGCAGCAGGTGGGCCTTTGCAAACAGCAATGTTCAAGCCGTGGGTCTCAACCCCTTTAGGGTTCGGATGACCTCACAGGGGTCACCTGAGATCATTGGGAAACACAGATATTTACATTACATTCATAACAGTCACAGAATTACAGCTATGAAGTAGCAATGAAAATAATTTTATGGTTGGGGTCAGCACAACATGAGGAACTGTATTAAAGGGTCGCAGAGTTAGGAAGGCTGAGAACCACTGCTTTAAAAGGAGGCAGAGACGGTGATCAGAGACGGCCAGGGTGGAGTACATGGTTTTATTTCAAGCTACAGGTTTGATGAGACCCAAGGTTCTTATTGGCAGCCTAGGAGTAGATTTACATCAACTGCTTTATCCTGTTCTGAGGTGGCCAGTGCACAGAAGGACCTGCCCGGGTCTCAGTGTTGAGTCTGAAGGTGCAACCCGGAGGGTACATCTCTGAACTTACCCCCAACAGAAACTTGTGGCTATGGATTTGGATTTGTTCCTTAGCAACCTCCCAGCCCCTCTACCCCAGTCTTTGCCTAGTCAGGCTTTGGTGAGTTTGACTGTTAGCTACAAGGTATCTGCAGAACCCACCTGACCTCAGTGCCATCTCTGATGGGTGGCAATCTTAAATCCCCAGCCTTCACTTGGGTCTGTTTCAGGAGTGTTAGCAACTTGTGACCCTCCAGAAAAATATCCCAATATTTGTTCAGGAATACTGCAGTTTCCTGCCGAGCGGCCAAAGTGGCCCAGCTTTTTGTTTGTTTTGGTTTAAGTTGTTGCCCCCTCCACACACATCCACTGTTAAATTCCTCACCAGTCAGGAAAGAAAGGCAAACAACTTTTAGGGGTCAGATGTCTGTGGGAACTTAATGGAAAGGGGAATTGTATGGGGGTTCACCTACAGTTCTCAGGGGAAAGCCGCTTTGCTGGCCTTTCCTAAGGTTCCAGGCTGATGAGGCCCGGCAGTTTGGGTGTGGAAATTGCAGGAAGCACCCCACTGAAGATGCTCCTGGAAGCTGAGCATCAGGAAGGGGGGGGGGGAGGAAGAGATAGCCAGCATTACAAATGGCCCCAAGGCTTTTCAGGACCTTGTGATCTCTCTGCTTCCTCCACAGTGGGGCATGGGATGAGTCAACACCTCATGAAGGATGTTCTTAAACCAAATGCTAATAATAAAAAGCATTTTTATTCAGAATCCTCTCCTCTGGAGTATAAAAAGATGTCATAAAATGGAAATACCCCAGGAGCCACAGCCTTGGGGAATTCATTAAAATGTCCATGATGACAGGTTGCTGGGTTGCTGGGTCCCCTGGTGGGACACCACCTCTCCTGCTAAGGACCTTTAGCTTCTATGGGGGGTGGGAGAGAACACACACACACACACACACACACAGACACACAGACCCTGTGAGACCCATTGTCCTTATTCTGTGGTGTCACCACCTGGAACTCTCTCTTTCTGATCCTAACACAGCAGTCCAGGATGCTATTTATTACAGCATAGGCTCTGACATCCGGGACCAAATGGATTTATTTGTCTACCTACTTTTGAGGCAGGATCTCCCTCCCTCCTCCCCCCCACCCTTCCTTCCCTTCCTTTCTTCTTCCCTCCCTCCCTTCCTTCCCTTCCTTTCTTCTTCCCTCCCTCCCTCCCTTCCTTCCTTCCATTCTACCCTCCCTCCCTTCTTCCCTCCTTTCCTCTCTCCCTACCTTTTCTTCCTTCCTTCTATTCTACTGTCCCTCCCTCCCTCCCTCCCTCCCTCCCTCCCTTCCTTCCTTCCTTCCTTCCTTCCTTCCTTCCTTCCTTCCTTCCTTCCTTCTTCTTCTTCTTCCTCCTCCTCCTCCTCTTCCTCCATTGGAGTACATCCTCCTACCTCTACCTCTACCTCCCCTGGGGTTTCAATCCTCTGTTACCAGCCCTAGTATATGCAGTACAGGGATTAAACCCAGGATCTTACTAGGCAAGTACTGTACCAAGTGAGCTACACCCAATACCCACACCTTTCTTTTTTTTAATCTTTTGAGACAGGGTCTTACTATGCAGATCAGACTGGGCTCAAACTTAGAGCAATTCTCCTGCCTCTGCCTCTCCAGGGCTGGGGCTAGCCACGTGTAGCATTGCTTAGTCCTGGCTTCCTCCTCTGAATGGGAGGTACCCTGAGTTTGGGGGAGTGGGGTCTCACTTCTTTCTGTTTCTGGTAGTTCCAAGAAATCAGGCAAGCAGGGCTGAGTTTGTCCAGCCTCAGCCATGGGTTCCCTCTGCCAGGTGAGGAGACTTAGGGGAAATTAGCCTTGGTTTCTCAGTGGGCAAGGGCAGGTGAGCTGCAGATTGTTGGAAGTCTGCCATCAACCAAGGTTAACAAAAACATATATTCATTACTGGTCCCAAAGTCCTCCCTTCTCCCTTAATTTTATTTTATTTTATTTTCCTTTTGGAGACAGGAACTTATACTACGGCTCCTGTGAGCCTAGCACTCAGAGCAGTTCCTCTGCCTCAGCCTCCCAGGAGATTACAGACATAAGCCACCATGCCTAATTCCAAAGTCCCTTTTTGTAGGGAGCTTCCTAGAAGCCACCCCAAATTTCAGTTTGAGTAGGAGACATTTTTTGTTTTGTTTCGTTTTTCAAAACATAGTTTCTCTGTATAGCCCTAGTTGATCTAGACCTTTCTACATAGAACAGGACGGCCTTGACCTCACAGAGATCCACCTGTCCTGCCTCCTGAGTGCTGTGATTGAAGGGGAAGGGTGTGACCCCAGTGGTCAGTGATTGACTAGTGGCCTTGGGACCCTGACCTCTACCCCTAGAGAGAGGAGAGGCATGGGGAGGGGAGAACTTCGGAGCTCAGGCCAAGGCAATGCTGACAATGTATTGGCAATGTAGCCAGCCTGGCCTACAGAGCTAGTTCCAAGACAAAATATGTAAGATGTAGCCGTCAGCTTTCTAGGCTTCAGTTTCTTCACCTGCCAAGCATGAGTTAGTGCTAGCACCAGACCCTAGCAGGGCCAGGGTGCCCATCTAACCCCCAGCACTGCGATGGCTCCAAGCCCATAAGGCTGTGAGAATTAAATGAGAAAGACCAAATAAAGAGATGACTTTGAGCTGGCAAGGAGGAGCAGTGGGTAAGGACATTGGCTGCCAAGCCGGGAGATCTGAGTTCATTCCAGTAACGCACATGGCAGAAGAAGAGCATAGACCCCCACATTTGTCCTTTGACCCCCACATGCATGCATGGCACGCGTAGCCCCAATCATAAATCAATGCAATTAGGGGGAAGTAGGAAACAGGGTCTCTCTACATAGGGTTCCTAGAACTCGCTCTAGGCTGGTCTTGAACTCACAGAGATCCACCTGCTTCTGTCCCTTGAGTGGGTGCTAGAGTTAAAACTGCAGACCACCACAGCTGGGCCCTAAATCATTGTGATTTTAAAATTTATAAAACCGAGAGTTGCCAGGCGGTGGTGGCGCACGCCTTTAATCCTAGCACTTGGGAGGCAGAGGCAGGAGGATCTCTGTGAGTTTGAAGCCAGCCTGGCCTACAGAGCTAGTTCCAAGACAAAACTGTGACACAGAAATCCTGTCACGAGAAACAAACAAACAAACAAACAAAAAAAGCAAAAAAACAAAAAAACAAACCCTGGCATCTTGCATACAGCAGGCCTTGACAAATGGTACTAAATATGAAAAGACCACTCTGAAATCCCATCCCATTCAAAGTGCACAGAGACAGTGACAGGTTCTCTCTCCTGGTTATGCTTGGGACACTCATCATCGTCTGTCCCAGAAAACTTCTCCATCTTGGGCAAACAGGGACAGCTAGCCACCAAAACCAATGACTTTGAAAGTGATTTCCCGCTTCAGTATCCCAGGCCAGGGCCCCAGGAGGCTAAGACTGTGCCGAGCTGGTGGCTGGGGCAAGGCCATGAGCCCCCTCAGCACATGGGCGCTGGGGAGACCGGAGACCGTGTGCTCTCCGAGAGTCAAGGGAGGTTTACAAGCATTCCTCTGAAGGTTTAATGGTCCAGGACGATTTATCTTCTGGGGAGAGTCGCTGCTATAGAGAGAAACCTGCCCCTCCAAGCCCCTGTTTTCCTTTACAGCCCAACCTTTCATCCGCCCAGTGCTGTCTCCGTCCTCCATAAATAACTTTCTTAAGGCCACACAGAGGCAGGGCCCGTCCATCTGCAAGACTGGACATCTCACTGGACGCCTCACAGAGCTGAGAATGGGCTCCTAAACTAATGGCTTGCCCACTGGTAATAGTGATCTGGGCACAGTGGGCTTTGCTCTTGGAGTTTGTGTGTTCCCTACTGGGCTGCAAACCGCCTCCTGGTGGATAGGAACGTTCTAGTTCACCGAACCTGTTTAATTCCTAGTCCTGTGAAGGTCAACAGAAAAGTTAGATATTTAGAATAAACTAAATCTTAGAATTTGAAAACGGAAACAATAACACAGGGTAGGTGAGATGGCTCAGCAGGTAAAGGCGTTAACCACCAAACCTGAGGACCCGAGTTCAATCCCCAAGAGTCATGTGACGGAAGGAGACCCAACTAGCAAACGTGGTTTTCTTACTGCTACACCTGTGCCTCAGTGTGCACACAGGCACGCGTGCGCGCGTGCACACACACACACACACACAATACAAAAATGTAAAAATTTCTTTAAAAAGAACATAAAAACCTTCAATTGTAGGTAGTGATTCTTGCCTATAATTCTAGCACTCAAAGGTTAAGGCAGGAGACTCATGACTCCACATGTTTGAGGCCAGCCAGGGGTACATAGCAAGACTGTGTCTCAACCCCTGCCGCCCCAAAATGCTAAATTTCAGAATTAATGCATCCCACGTAAAGACTGAAAAGAGGACTGGGGTATAACTCAATAGCATATGCTGAACACGTATGAGGCCCAGGATTGTTGCCAGCGCTGCCAAATAACAATGGACACAAAGATAGCACTCAAGTAACTAAAACAGTACGAAGCTAGAGGGTGTGGGGGCTGCCGTCTACCGTGCCAGCACTCAGGAGGCTGAGGCAGGAGCATCACCTCGAGGTCAGTCTGGGATAAAGAGTGAGTTCCAGGTCTTCAAAAATAAAATAAAGCTGGGCATGGCAGCATATGGCTTTAACCCCAGCACTTGGGAGGCAAAAGCAGATAGATTTCTGTGAGTTCAAGGCCAGCCTGTCTACAGAGCAAGCCAGGCTACACAGAGAAACTCTGTCTCAGGGAAGAAAAAATGAAGGATAAAATTAAAAGTGAAAAGGCTCAGTGGATAACGTCTCTTGCTGTCATGCCTAAGGACCTGAGTTTGATCCCTGGATCCTCTAAGCTAGAAGAAGAGACCTGACTTCCGCAGGTTATCCTCCGATATTCACATGTATACTATGATTCGGATGTGTGCACACGTTCACATACACACGATAATTAAGAGTGACTAGCATGGGTTGCTCCTCTGTGGTGCCTCACACAGACAACCACAACTAGTACTTCTATAAACTAGCCCCAGCCGCTTCGTACAGGAAAGCATGTGTGTGTGGGGTGTGTGTGTGTGTGTGTGTGTGTGTGTGTGGTGTGTATCTTCTTACGTTGATGGTCTGGCTCAGAGGCAGAGTACTTGCCTAGAATGCAAAGGACCAGGTTTGATCCCCAGCACTACCAAACAAAGGGAAAAGCATACAGAATTTTTTTAATTGGAAAGGCTGTGGACACTAGTGTACGTCTGGTCAAGTCTTAATCTTTTTTTTGTTGTTGTTTTGTTTTTTGTTTTTCGAGACAGGGTTTCTCTGCAGCTTTAGAGCCTGTCCTGGAACTAGCTCTTGTAGACCAGGCTGGTCTCGAACTCACAGAGATCCGCCTGCCTCTGCCTCCCGAGTGCTGGGATTAAAGGCGTGCGCCACCACCGCCCGGCTCAAGTCTTAATCTTCAAGGTTGTTTTGCTTTATGTTTTGTGTTTATTTATTTACAAGAGATGAAACTCTTGAGTGAATTTGGAACTGTTTCTAACTCAACAGTAACTAGCATGTGATGAGGGTGTTACAGGGGCTGCCTGTCTTCCAGGACTTTAGAGGAAATTCTGCGAGCACAGCAGAGAAGAATAAAGCCTGGAAATTGTTAGGAAAACACAGCAGCAGATTTAAAAACCCTGGAGGGAAGGAAGGAAGGAAGGAAGGAAGGAAGGAAGGAAGGAAGGAAGGAAGGGAACTCCCATAGAGACAGACAGCAGAAGGAGCGCTATTGGCCACAGGGCCATTTCTCTGCCAACAGAGTCAGTTTTGTTTTTTGTTTGTTTGTTTGAGACAGGGTTTCTCTGTGTAGCCCTGCTGTCCTGGAACTCACTCTGTAGACCAGGTTGGCCTCAAACCCAGAGATCCGCCTGCCTCTGCCTCCCAGGTGCTGGGATTAAAGGTGTGCGCCCCGACCACCCAGCCTGACTCTGACTTCTTAAAGATCTAACAGTCAAACAGTTCTCATTGGAACTCAACAAGTTTGGACACTTGTAATCAAAAAAAAAAAAAAAAAAAAAAAAAAAAACAAGCTATTGGTCATTTCCATTCTTCTAGAAAGCTCCTCAGTTAACTCCTTCCAATCTGTTTCAAGAGACTCTGGGGGCCTCCTGCTACCACATGCTCCCTAACTGATATGGCCAATCTGCTTTGTGATTTCTGGAAACTTCCTTGGGAAATCGCAGAGAATGCCTTGTTCTTTTTATCCAGGAGATGTGAGCCACCACCCCAAGGTTTGTGTCCCTAGTTAATAACCCCCCTTCTTTTATGTAGTTTTGTTAGTTCAGATAGGGTCTAGTTATGTAGCCCAGGCTGGCTCAGTTCTTATCTTCCCGCAGCAGAAATGCTGGGTTACACACCTGGCTATTTTCTTAAATTTAAATTTAAAACTTTTTTTGCACTTGTGTGTGCAGGTGTGTGTATGCACGGGCATGTGGAGGCTGGAGGACACCCTCAGGTGTAATCCTCAGAAATACCATTCACGTCATGTCATTTGAGACAGAGTCTCTCATTGGCCAAGAGCTCGCCAATCAGGCTGGCCAGTCAGTGATGGCCAGGGATGCTCCTGTCCCCACCTCCCCAGCACTGAGCTCACAAGTGGACTCTGGGGCATAGCTAGGTCTAGGGAACCAATTGTGCTCCTTACGCTTCCAGGGCGTCTTACCCACTGAGCCGAATCTCCTGAGGCTATTTTAATTTTTGTTTTTCTTCTCTGAGATGGAGTTTCACAACATAACACTCACAGAGATCCATCTGCCTCTGCCTCCGGAGTGCTGGGATTAAAGTCATGCACCACCACTGCCTGGCTCTACAGGTGAAAAATTTAATGTCACTAATAACACACAAACACAGCTTCCCTTTTCATGTCCTCCTGAGCACCCTGCCACATGCCCATCTAAAATACGAGGGACACTTGGTTCATCTTCAGATATCTGAAAGCTGCGTGCATTCCAGAACCATCTGAAGCCCTGCACTGTCAGGGCCGGCAGCTGAGAAGTCTTTGGTCTATATAGTGTCCTCTGTTTACCCTGGCGTAAAGGGAAGAGAACAGAACAGAATTACTTCAGTCCCAGCCTTTCCTCCAGCTCAGGAACCTTGAGCAGGACCACTCCCTGTTCTGAGGAGGAAGATGTGTAGACATCAGGCACCTGTCTGGAGGAACACCCTACACAGGCTGCCCTGCTAAGGTACTGCCTTCTGGGTTGGCAAGAGGACTCGGTAGAGGTGCCTGCTGGACTGAGGTTAATTAATCCCTAGGATCACGTGATGGAGAAAAAAAAGAATCACACCAATTGTTCTCTGACCTCCAAATGTTTGCCATGGCACACGTACACAGGTACATATATGCAAGCACATGTGTGTGTACACACATATATGCAATAAATGTCAAAATGTTTTTGTTGAGACAGGGTCTGTCTATGTGTTATAAATATGTTATATATATGTGTTATAAATGTGTTATATAGACCAGGTTAGCCTCAAGTTCACAGAAACCTACCTGCCTCTGTTGCCCAAATTTAATAAATAAATTAAATTAAATATCATTCCCTTCACAAGAATGGTATGATTGAAATGTCATGTACATGCATAAAAGGGTTACAATGAAAGCCAGCATTGCATGGAACTGAAATATGCTAGGGGCTGGGAAGGTGGTTCAGGGGATAAGAAAGTGTGCTTCCTTACAGAGGACCTGAGTTCAGATCCCAGCACCTTTCTCAGGTGCCTTCCCTGCCTGCAAACCTGGCTCTAGGAGTCTGACATCATATGTACATGACCCCCTCAAACACACACACATGTACACACACATGTACACACACATGTACACACACATGCACACACACATATGCACACACACATATTTTTGAGACAGGATTTCTCCACATAGCCCAGGCTGTCCTGAAACTCACTCTGTAGACCAGAGTGGCCTTGAACTCACAGAGATCCACCTGCCTCTGCCTCCCGAGTGCTGGGATTGAAAGTGTGCACTATTATTCCTGGCACACATACACATATTTTTAAAAATTAATCTTAGGGTCGGGAGTGGTGGCATATACCTTTAATTCTAGCATATGGGAAGCAGGTAGACAGATATCTGTGAGTTCTAGGCCAGCCTGGTCTGTATAGCGAGTTCCAGGACAGCCAGGGTTACACAGCGAGACACTGTCTCAAAAAAAAATTAATAAATTAATAGTAATAATAGTGACCTCTCTGTTTGGTTTGGTTTGTTCAAGACAGGGTTTCTCTGTATAGCTCTGGCTATCCTGGAACTTGCTCCATAGACCAGACTGGCTTTGAATTCACAGCGATTTGCCTGCCTCTATCTTCGGAGTGCTGGGATTAAAGGTATGTGCCACCAACAGCTGACAATAATAAGAATCTTAAAAAACAGATTCTATAAAACATTTTTTAAACTGCTTCCTACAGGGCAGTGGTGGTGCATACCTTTAATCCCAGCCCTCAAGAGGCAAAGGCAGGCAGATCTCCAGATCTCTGAGTTTGACACCAGCGTGGTTTACAAAGCAAGTTCCAGGATAGGGCTAGACAGAGAAACCCTGCTTCAAAAATAAAAGAAAAAGAACCTGCTTCCTTCTGTCTTCTATAGGGATGTGAGGGTCCATCTCAGACAGCTCATGCTGCCTACTTTTAAAAAATAATTCTGGAGGGGGGGTGCTGGAGAGACGGCTCAGAGGTTAAGAGCATTGTCTGTTCTTCCAAAGGTCCTGAGTTCAATTCCTGGCAACCACATGGTAGCTCACAACCATCTGTAATGAGGTCTGGTGCCTTCTTCTGGCATGCGGACATACACACAGACAGAATATTGTATACATAATAAATAAATAAATATTTTTTAAAAATTCTGGGGCCAAGGATGTGGGCCAGCTGGTAGAATGCTTACCTGGCATGTACGAAGCCCTGGGTTTGACCTCCAGCACAAAAGAACCAGGTTTGGTGGCACACACCTATAATCCTACTACTTGGGAGTGAAAGATTAGGGGTTAAACATCATCCTCAGTGACAGTGAATTTGGGGCCAGCCTGGACTAAATGAGACCCTGGAGGAAAAATAAAAAGGGAAATTAATTCTGTGGAAGAGAATGGACTTTGGTAGCAGAGTCTTTGCCTGTCATGTGGGAGGCCCTAACCGTGAAAGAATGCCAGATAGATAGGCTACTGGGGTGGCCCAGCAGGTAAAGGCGGCTGCCACTTAAGCCCATAACTGGGTTCAATTTCTGGGACCCACACAGTGGGAGAAGAACCCTTAGTCTGTCCTCTGATGTTGATATATACATGGTGGCTCTTATGTCCCCCCATACACACATGGTGGCTCCTATGTCCCCCCCTGTACATACATGGTGGCCCCCATGGCCCTTCCACATGGTGGTGCCCGTGTCTCCCTACACACACACACACACACACTGAAATTAAAATACTGTAAATAAATAAAACCGATTCTGGTTTCCACCTCTAACGTGGAGATTCAGAATAATAAGCTGAGGTTTAAGAAGCATCTATGAAAACATGTAGGGGGCTCAGGTTGTTCCTAGAGAAGGGCCCTCCAGGAGGTTCCTTCTGGTCAGATTCCAGTCCTGCCCACTCTTCCCAACCCAGTCATTACAGGGGCCGGGAAGAAGCCCCTG